>NC_092149.1:20907077-21079577 GCF_045791955.1 Oncorhynchus clarkii lewisi | reverse complement strand
GAGCGGTGGGAACAGCTGTCAGTCAACCTTCCCACCACCTGGCTTCTCCATGGCAACAGAGTGTGGGTGAAAGACAGGCCTCAATCTTCCGGCGACCGACGTTGATAAGGAGAGAAATGGCCCTTCTGAAAGACAGCAACCGTGACCAGTCGACCGCCCACTACTCAGACACACACACGGACACACGCGAAAACACACAAGACATTCAGTCGTCAGAGTGGGCAGTTAACTGCTCCGGCCACCCACACTCCTAGGGAAAAAGACACATACAGTGGGGATACAGTCGGCAGTGTATTTGATACACTGTATTTGATACACTGCCGATTTTGCATGTTTTCCTACTTGCAAAGCATGTAGAGGTCTGTAATTTTTTTAATCATAGGTACACTTCAACTGTGAGAGACGGAATCTAAAACAAAAATACAGAAAATCACATTGTATGATTTTTAAGTAATTAAATTGCATTTTATTGCATGACATAAGCATTTGATCACCTACCAACCAGTAAGAATTCCGGCTCTCACAGACCTGTTAGTTTTTCTTTAAGAAGCCCTCCTGTTCTCCACTCATTACCTGTATTAACTGCACCTGTTTGAACTCGTTACCTGTATAAAAGACACCTGTCCACACACTCAATCAAACAGACTCCAACCGCTCCACAATGGCCAAGACCAGAGAGCTGTGTCAGGACATCAGGGATACAACTGTAGATCTGCACAAGGCTGGGATGGGCGACAGGACAATAGGTAAGCAGCTTGGTGAGAAGGCAACAAGAAGTTCAAGATGACGGTCAATCACCGTCGGTCTGGGGCTCCATGCAAGATCTCACCTCGTGGGCATCAATGATCATGAGGAAGGTGAGGGATCAGCCCAGAACGACACGGCAGGACCTGGTCAATGACCTGAAGAGAGCTGGGACCACAGTCTCAAAGAAAACCATTAGTAAGTACGCCGTCATGGATTAAAATCCTGCAGCGCATGCAAGGTCCCCCTGCTCAAGCCAGCGCATGTCCAGGCCCGTCTGAAGTTTGCCAATGACCATCTGGATGATACAAAGGAGGAATGGGAGAAGTTCATGTGGTCTGATGAGACAAAAATAGAGCTTTTAGGTCTAAACTACACTTGCCGTGTTTGGAGGAAGAAGAAGGATGAGTACAACCCCAAGAACACCATCCCAACCGTGAAGCATGGAGGTGGAAACATCATTCTTTGGGGATGCTTTTCTGCAAAGGGGACAGGACGACTGCACCGTATTGAGGGGAGTATGGATGGGGCCATGTATTGCGAGATCTTGGCCAACAACCTCCTTCCCTCAGTAAGAGCATTGAAGATGGGTTGTGGCTGGGTCTTCCAGCATGACAACGACCCGAAACACACAGCCAGGGCAACTAAGGAGTGGCTCTGTAAGAAGCATCTCAAGGTCCTGGAGTGGCCTAGCCAGTCTCCAGACCTGAACCCAATAGAAAATCTTTGGAGGGAGCTGAAAGTCTGTATTGCCCAGCGACAGCCCCGAAACCTGAAGGATCTGGAGAAGGTCTGTATGGAGGTGTGGGCCAAAATCCCTGCTGCAGTGTGTGCAAACCTGGTCAAGAACTACAGGAAACATATGATCTCTGTAATTGCAAACAAAGGTTTCTGTACCAAAAATTAAGTTCTGCTTTTCTGATGTATCAAATACTTATGTCATACAATAACATGCTAATTAATTACTTAAAAATCAACCGTCTCTCACAGTTGAAATGTATATATGATAAAAATTACAGACCTCTACATGCTTTGTAAATAGGAAAACCTGAAAAATCGCCAGTGTATCAAATACTTGTTCTCCCCACTGTAACTGCAGGTCCAGGTGTATGCTCTGTCCCCGTCTGTCCATCAAACTCACACACTTTATAGCCTTATTTTACTTCGTGCTCCCTCAACTCTTTCTCTATCTCTCAGAGTGGATCGGGATGTCTAGAGCTTAGACAGCAATATCATTTATTTAAGGATTCATTAAAAATATGCCATCACTCTACTCTTCCTCCCAGTTTCGCTCTGACACTCAGAAAAATAAAGAATGAGTGCTGCGTGTCATCCAGGGGCTGGGGCCAAAGAGGAGAGAAGAGGCAGGAGTAAGCCCTGAAAACCCAACCCAACTCTGATGAAGGCAGGAGTCAGCCCCGCGGCCCTGACAACTGAACCCAACTATGATGAAGGCAGGAGTCAGCCCCGTGGCCCTGACAACCCAACTCTGATGAAGGCAGGAGTCAGCCCCGCGGCCCTGACAACCCAACCCAACTAGGATGAAGGCAGGAGTCAGCCCCGCGGCCCTGACAACTGAACCCAACTATGATGAAGGCAGGAGTCAGCCCCGTGGCCCTGACAACCCAACTCTGATGAAGGCAGGAGTCAGCCCCGCGGCCCTGACAACCCAACCCAACTAGGATGAAGGCAGGAGTCAGCCCCGTGTCCATGACAACCCAACTCTGATGAAGGCAGGAGTCAGCCCCGCGGCCCTGACAACCCAACCCAACTATGATGAAGGCAGGAGTCAGCCCCGTGGACCTGACAACCCAACCCAACTATGATGAAGGCAGGAGTCAGCCCCGTGGACCTGACAACCCAACCCAACTAGGATGAAAGCAGGAGTCAGCCCCGCGGCCCTGACAACCCAACCCAACTGTGATGAAAGCAGGAGTCAGCCCCGCGGCCATGACAACCCTACCCAACTATGACGAAAGCAGGAGTCAGCCCCGTCGCCCTGACAACCCAACCCAACTCTGATGAAGGCAGGAGTCAGCCCGTGGCCATGACAACCCAACTCTGATGAAGGCAGGAGTCAGCCCCGTGGACCTGACAACCAACCCAACTAGGATGAAAGCAGGAGTCACCCCCGCTTCCCTGACAACCCAACCCAACTGTGATGAAAGCAGGAGTCAGCCCCGCGGCCATGACAACCCAACCCAACTATGATGAAAGCAGGAGTCAGCCCCGTCGCCCTGACAACCCAACCCAACTCTGATGAAGGCAGGAGTCAGCCCCGCGGCCCTGACAACCCAACTCTGATGAAAGCAGGAGTCAGCCCCGCGGCCTTGACAACCCAACCCTGATGAAGGCAGGAGTCAGCTCCGTGGCCCTGAAAACCCAACCCTGATGAAGGCAGGAGTCAGCCCTGTGGGCCTGACATCCCAACCCAACCCAACTATGATGAAAGCAGGAGTAAGCCCCACAGCCCTGACAACCCAACCCAACTATGATGAAAGCAGGAGTAAGCCCCGCGGCCCTGACAACCCAACTCTGATGAAGGCAGGAGTCAGCCCCGCGGCCCTGACAACCCAACTCTGATGAAGGCAGGAGTCAGCCCTGCGGCCCTGACAACCCAACCCAACTATGATGAAAGCAGGAGTCAGCCCCGCGGCCCTGACAACCTAATTCTGATGAAGGCAGGAGTCAGCCCCGCGGCCCTGACAACCCAACCCAACTAGGATGAAGGCAGGAGTCAGCCCCAACGCCCTGACAACCCAACCCAACTATGATGAAAGCAGGAGTCAGCCCCGTGGCCCTGACAACCCAACTCCGATGAAGGCAGTAGTCAGCCCCGCGGCCCTGACAACCCAACCCTGATGAAGGCAGGAGTCAGCCCCGCGGCCCTGACAACCCAACCCTGATGAAGGCAGGAGTCAGCCCCGTGGCCTTGACAACCCAACTCTGATGAAAGCAGGAGTCAGCCCCGCGGCCCTGACAACCCAACCCTGATGAAGGCAGGAGTCAGCCCCGCGGCCCCGACAACCCAACCCTGATGAAAGCAGGAGTCAGCCCCGCAGCCCTGACAACCCAACCCTGATAAAGGCAGGAGTCAGGGCCCTCGGAGTGTGGTGTCAGGAAAATAACCTCACACTCAACGTCAACAAAACTAAGGAGATGATTGTGGACTTCAGGAAACAGCAGAGGGAACACCCCCCTATCCACATCGATGGAACAGTAGTGGAGAGGGTAGCAAGTTTTAAGTTCCTCGGCATACACATCACAGACAAACTGAATTGGTCCACTCACACAGACAGCATCGTGAAGAAGGCGCAGCAGCGCCTCTTCAATCTCAGGAGGCTGAAGAAATTTGGCTTGTCACCAAAAGCACTCACAAACTTCTACAGATGCACAATCGAGAGCATCCTGGCGGGCTGTATCACCGCCTGGTATGGCAACTGCACCACCCTCAACCGTAAGGCTCTCCAGAGGGTAGTGAGGTCTGCACAACGCATCACCGGGGGCAAACTACCTGCCCTCCAGGACACCTACACCACCCGATGTCACAGGAAGGCCATAAAGATCATCAAGGACATCAACCACCCGAGCCACTGCCTGTTCACCCCGCTATCATCCAGAAGGCGAGGTCAGTACAGGTGCATCAAAGCTGGGACCGAGAGACTGAAAAACAGCTTCTATCTCAAGGCCATCAGACTGTTAAACAGCCACCACTAACACTGAGTGGCTGCTGCCAACACACTGACACTGACTCAACTCCAGCCACTTTAATAATGGGAATTGATGGGAAACGATGTAAATATATCACTAGCCACTTTAAACAATGCTACCTTATATAATGTTACTTACCCTACATTATTAATCTCATATGCATACGTATATACTGTACTCTATATCATCGACTGTATCCTTATGTAATACATGTATCACTAGCCACTTTAAACTATGCCACTTTGTTTACATACTCATCTCATTTGTACATACTGTACTCGATACCATCTACTGTATCTTGCCTATGCTGCTCTGTACCATCACTCATTCATATATCCTTATGTACATATTCTTTATCCCCTTACACTGTGTACAAGACAGTAGTTTTGGAATTGTTAGTTAGATTACTTGTTATTACTGCATTGTCGGAACTAGAAGCACAAGCATTTCGCTACACTCGCATTAACATCTGCTAACCATGTGTATGTGACAAATACATTTGATTTGATTTGATTTGATTTGAGTCAGCCCCGCGGCCCTGACAACCCAACTCTGATGAAGGCAGGAGTCAGCCCTGCGGCCCTGACAACCCAACCCAACTATGATGAAAGCAGGAGTCAGCCCCGTGGCCCTGACAACCCAACTCTGATGAAGGCAGGAGTCAGCCCCGCAGCCCTGACAACCCAACCCAACTAGGATGAAGGCTGGAGTCAGCCCCGCGGCCCTGACAACCCAACCCTGATGAAGGCAGGAGTCAGCCCCGCGGCCCTGACAACCCAACCCTGATGAAGGCAGGAGTCAGCCCCGCGGCCCTGACAACCCAACCCTGACGAAGGCAGGAGTCAGCCCCGTGGCCTTGACAACCCAACTCTGATGAAAGCAGGAGTCAGCCCCGCGGCCCTGACAACCCAACCCTGATGAAGGCAGGAGTCAGCCCCGCGGCCCTGACAACCCAACCCTGATGAAAGCAGGAGTCAGCCCCGCAGCCCTGACAACCCAACCCTGATAAAGGCAGGAGTCAGCCCCGCAGCCCTGACAACTCAACCCTGATGAAGGCAGGAGTCAGCCCCGCGGCCCTGACAACCCAACTCTGATGAAGGCAGGAGTCAGCCCTGCGGCCCTGACAACCCAACCCAACTAGGATGAAGGCAGGAGTCAGCCCCAAGGCCCTGACAACCCAACCCAACTATGATGAAAGCAGGAGTCAGCCCCGTGGCCCACACAACCAAACTCTGATGAAGGCAGGAGGAGGAAAAGTTAAAATTATTAATGCATCAAATAGCGACTTTATTAGAGTCCACTTAAGCCGCTGATCATGGTTACACCATGAGAGAGAGGGAGAGAGAGAGAGAGATCTATATATCTATACACACACACAAACACAAAATATAAATGCAACACGTAAAGTGTTGGTCACATTTTTTATGAGATTAAAGAAATGATCCCAAAAATGTTCCATATGCACAAAAAGCTTCCAATCACAAGCCACGATAATCCATCCATCTAACAGGAGGGATCGTATGAGGATGGGATGGGAGGGGGGGGGGGGTGCTCAGGAGTATTTCTGTTTGTAATAAAGCCCTTTTGTCAGGAAAAACAAATTATGATTGGCTGGGCCTGGCTTCCCAGTGGGTGGACCCCAGTGCGCCCTTACCCAGTCATGTGAAAACCATAGATTAGGGCCTAATGAATTTATTTCAATTGACTGATTTCCTTCGATGAACTATAAGAAAGTAAAATCGTTTAAATTGTTGCATGTTGCATTTATATTTTCGTTCATTTACTCAGAGAGAGAGCCAAAGAAAGAGTAATACAAAGAGGTAGAGAGAGAAAAATAAAAAAAGAGGGAAAAAGAGAGAAAGGAGATACTATACACACCATCTTGACACATCTTTGAACTAAGCGAGTAAAGGAATGGATATTAGTGCAGTTTGTTTTGTACCCATCCTTTCTCTCTAGTCTAAATGACTGTAGGGCTGACTTCCTCTCATCCTCTCTCCCTGGCGAGTGGAGCGTCCTCCTGTCTAACCAATTATTTCCCCCAAGGCCAAGTCCTGAGAGCACCAACCAATTTATAAATATGCATTTCTGAATTAAGAGCGGCCCAGTTTCACCCTCTTCCGCACGGCTCCTGCACACGCAAGCAAGCAAGTAAGCACACACGCAAGCAAGCCCACACGCAAGCAAGCCCACACGCAAGCAAGCCCACACGCAAGCACGCACACACGCAAGCACGCACACAAGCAAGCACACACAATTGCCAGGACTCAAACACACACTGTGTCGCTGTGGCAAACACGTTCACTTTAAGTGGCTAGACCCCCTTTTGTTTTGATTTATCGACTTTGTCTGTAGATAACGAGGAGCCAGTGTCCCAAACTCCTTAAACATGCTAATTCATGCAAATGTATGCCTGTCACAATATTCACCTTGAGGTAACGCATACATGTTGTAAATATGAAGTTGCCATCTTTCAATGATCTTTTTGAAAATGTTCAGCGCTTTGTTTTTAATTTTTTTCATTTCTTAAAACGTCTCTGGCTGGCTTCATTGTTAATCAGATGTATGCACTGTAAATCTTCCAATAGGAGATGCAGCTGTCCCTGCCAGGAGTAGTCTCCGGGGTCCAAGCAGCAGTAACTCACTGAAGAGGTAACGTTACTGTAGGCTACTTGAGATACCATCATATGCAGCTGTTAACATAACATTAATTTAATTAAAATCCCTGTCTCCAAGCAACAAACACCAGCATGGTTATACATCTTCAGCACTAAGTGAAACACCACAAATATAGCTAACAGTTGAAACATTTGTATTTTATTTAACCTTTATTTGACTAGGCAAGTCCATTAAGAACAAATTCTTATTTACAATGATGGCCTACAGTTAACCACATCTAAGAGAAACTACCAACAGTAGACACCACAACTCACGTTTAAGAGAAGAACATTCTATACGGTTGTTTTATCAACTGGCCTCAGTTTGTGGGAGTTATTTCCTGTCACTGAGTTTATGAACAGGCCTGCGATCAGTCAATCAGTGTGCACACTGGGATTATCACATTAACTCATAGAAACAAACTTTGAGTAACAAAATCAATTTGACATCACCAGGCAAGATTCCAACTCAATTACGACGACAAGTCTTAAACACACTTAATCCCCCAGACATTCAAAAAGAGAACACACCTCGAGAACCAATCTCAAATTCCAGTTTCTTTCACCCCTGGGGTTGAAAAATCAGAGTAACTTTCCCAATATCTCCAGGTTTTCCAGGAACCGTGGTTGGAATATTAATGGAATCCTCCAACTGGGATTTCTGGAAAACCTGTGAATTTGGGGCAAGTTACTGGAATGTCCCAGCCCTACTCCCCCACAAAGACAGACCCATCCAGGATGTCAACCAGGTGGTGCTGATGTGAGGTCCTCTGAGGTCCAGAGGGGGCTGGGAGCAGAAGCATAACATTTTTGAAAGAACTTCTCTCCCGAACCTCTGCTCATTTAAAAACGTGTGACCACAAATACATTTTGGAAAATTGTTTAACCAAAATTCCATTTGAAGGGGCCATCTCAAAAATGTCCTAGATACGACTGCCTCATTCCAGCTTCGTTGCCACCTATTTATCATCATCATCATGTACAACTGACTAATCCAACTACCAACCTAAAACATCACTTTACATTCTGCTACACCCATGTGCCTTTTCATTTATATTTATTTCACCTCTTCAGTCTCCCCCCTCCTTTTTCGAACATTCTGTTTAAAAATCGCGCAACATTTCAGCGTCCTGCTACTCATGCCAGGAATATAGTATATGCATATGATTAGTATGTGTGGATAGAAAACACTCTGAAGTTTCTAAAACTGGTTAAATCACGGCTGTGACTATAACAGAGCGTGTGTTTCATCGAAAAGCGCAAGAAAAACTGGTCACTGAAAGCTGAAAAAAGTATCCATGCGCCACTTTCATGTATTGTGTAAAGGACACCAAAATTAATATGGACACGGATGCAATTCCTACAGCTTCCACACGATGTCGCCAAAAACGTCATTTTCATTGACAAAAATCCTTTGAGACATGACCAATAGATCCGTCATTCCATCCAGCCTACAACAATCGATTTTGGAAGATTGAAAAATGGACATTGTTTTCTTGAGTAGTTGCTATTGAATACAGATCGCCCAGTGATCAATTTGATCGCTTATTAACGTTTACAAATACCTAAAGTTGGGTTACAAAAGTAGGTTGAAGTGTTTTGTCAAAGAATATAGGCAACTTATATAATTTTTAAAAATGACGTTGCGTGTTGGAAGAGAGTTTTTTCCTGAAGCAGGCTATACAAATGGATATTTTGGGCATACATGGACGGATTTAATCGGAAAAAAGACAAATTTGTGATGTTTATGGAACATATAGGAGTGCCAACAAAGAATATGATCAAAGGTAATGAATGTTTTATATTTTATTTCTGCGTTTTTGTGTAGCGCCGGCTATGCTAATTATTTTGTTTACGTCCCCTTCAGGTATATTGGGGTGTTGCATGCTATCAGATAATAGCTTCTCATGCTTTTGCCGAAAAGCATTTTAAAAATCTGACTTGTTGGCTAGATTCACAACGAGTGTAGCTTTAATTCAATACCCTGCATGTGTATTTTAATGAACGTTTGAGTTTTAACGAGTACATTTAGCATTTAGCGTAGCGCATTTGCATTTCCAGGTGCCTAGTTGAGACGTCTGCGTCTCAAGTAGGATCAAGAGGTTTATTTAACCAGGTAGGCCGGTTGAGAACAAGTTCTCATTTACAACTGCGACCTGGCCAAGATAAAGCAAAGTAGTGCGACAAAAACAACACAAAAGTTACACAAACAAACGTACAGTCAATAGCACAATAGAAAAAAAAATGTATGTACAGTGTGTGCAAATGTAGAAGAGTAGGGAGGTAAGGCAATAAATATGCCATAGAGGCGAAATAATTACAATTTAGCATTAATACTGGAGTGATTGATGTGCAGATGATGATGTGCAAGTAGAGATACTGGTGTGCAAAATAGCAAGAAGATAAATAACAATATGGGGATGAGGTAGTTGGGTGTGCTATTTACAGATTCACTGTACCTGTACACAGCCATAGGTAAGCTGCACTGACAGCTGTTGCTTAAAGTTAGAGAGGGAGAGGATGCCTGGTCGTTCTTTAAAATTAATTTCCTCACCATCTTAGATAATAAGCATGCCCCGATCAAAAAATGCATAACTAAGAACAGATACAGCCCTTGGTTAACTCCAGACCTGACTGCCCTCGACCAGCACAAAAACAGTGCTGTCTGCCTGTGGCAGACTGCAATAACATCGAATAGTACCCGCGATATGCAACTGTTCAGGGAAGTCAGGAACCAATACATGCAGTCAGTCAGGAAAGCAAAGGCCAGATTTTTCAAGCAGAAATTTGCATCCTGTAGCTCTAACTCCAAAAAGTATTGGGACACTGTAAAGTCCATGGAGAACAAGAGCACCACCTCCCAGCTGCCCACTGCACTGAGGCTAGGTAACAGGGTCACCACTGATAAATCCATGATAATCCAAAATTATCCCCCCCCTCCTTCACCCAAATCCGGACAACAGATGTTCTGAAAGAACTGCAAAAACCTGGACCCGTACAAATCAGCTGGGCTAGACAATCTGGACCCTCTCTTTCTAAAACAATCCGCCGCCATTGTTGCAACCCCTATTACAAGCCTGTTCAACCTCTCTTTTGTATCGTCCGAGATCCCTAAAGATTGGAAAGCTGTTGCGGTCATTCCACTCTTCAAAGGGGGTGACACTCTAGACCCAAACTGCTGTAGACCTATATCTATCCTGCCCTGCCTCTCTAAAGTCTTCGAAAGCCAAGTTAATAAACAGATCACTGACCATTTCGAATCCCACCATACCTTCTCCGCTGTGCAATCCGGTTTCCGAGCCGGTCATGGGTGCACCCCAGCCATGCTCAAGGTACTAAACAATATCATAACCACCATCGATTAAAGACAGCACTGTGCAGCCATCTTCATCGACCTGGCCAAAGCTTTCGAATCTGTCAATCACTGTATTCTTATCGGCAGACTCAATAGCCTTGGTTTCTCAAATGACTGCCTCGTCTGGTTCACCAACTACTTTACAGACAGAGTTTAGTGTGTCAAATCGGAGGATCTGTTGTCCGGACCTCTGGGAGTCTCTATGAGGGTACCACATTGTTCAATTCTCGGGCCAACTCTTTTTTTCCGTATATATCAATGATGTCGCTCTTACTGCGGGTGATTCCCTGATCCACCTCTACGCAGACGACACCATTCTGTATACTTTTGGCCCTTCCTTGGACACTGTGCTATCTAACCTCCAAACGAGCTTCAATGCCATACAACATTCCTTCCGTGGCATCCAACTGCTCTTAAACGCTAGTAAAACCAAATGCATGCTTTTCAACCGTTCGTGAGATTAAAATATATACGAAATACATACAAAAAAAACGAGGAAGAAAACGATATTTACATGGGACAAGACGTGACAAGACAAAACACACGTCCAACTGCTACGCCATCTTGGATGTGCCTAACCCAGTGACTAAAAGTGTTGTTAGTTCCAGATGTCTAATAGAGAACCATACACATCTGTGGTCAACGTAGCAGCAAGATTAAATTCAGTTCCTAATGAGGCCAGCTGTGTGGAGCCCAACTGTAGCCCGTCTCTAAAACCCAGCTGGCTAAATCATCACTGTGAACACACTGTTAAAGTGAGCAAGCTGGATGGAACGTGACCGTTCGACACAGATTTTGTGGGAGTATTGAACCCATCAAAGCCCAGAACACGTGTGTTGTGTGTATTCCAATCCCAGTCCGTACTATGTTGTGTGTGTGTGTGTGTGTCCCAGTCTCGGTTCATGCAGTGTAGTCTGTGTGTATATATCTCCCAGTCCGTACTGTGTGGTGAGTGCGATGGAAGCTGGCAGGCTCATTATCAGAGTGCTAGCCCTGCCTACGGCCATATGTGCCAACCAGGCGGACTGGGAATAAACTGCCAATATAGAACCAATCCACCAGCCACTCTAAACTCACTAATTGGAGCCTCAAAGATCCCAGTAATGATTCTACAGCTAAATCTAAAACACCTACCAAGCAGTCTCTGTCCAATTGCCTCCCTGTCCTAGTTTTAACATACAGTGCATTGGGAAAGTATTCAGACATCTTGACTTTTTCCACATTTTGTTACGTTTTATCCCTATTCTAAAATGGATTTAATTGTTTTTTCCCCCTCATTAATCTACACACAATACCCCATAGTACCCCACATTACCCCATAATTGCACCTTTGGCAGCAATTACAGCCTTGAGTCTTTTTGGGTATGACCCTACAAGCTTGGCACATCTGTATTTGGGGAGTTTCTCCCATTCTTCTCTGCAGATCCTCTTAAGCTCTGTCAAGTTGGATGCAGAGCATCGCCGCACAGCTATTTACAGGTCTCTCCAAAGATGTTCAAGTCCGGGGCTCTGGCTAGGCCACTCAAGGACATTGTGCATAGGGTCATTGTCCTGTTGGAAGGTGAACCTTCACCCCAGTCTGAGGTCCTGAGCACTCTGGAGCAGGTTTTCATCAAGGATCTCTCTGTACTTTGCCTCGATCCTGACTAGTCTCCCGGTCCCTGGCGCTGAAAAACATCCCCACAGCATAACGCTGCCACCCCCATGCTTCTCCGTAGGGATGGTGCCAGGTTTCCTCCAGGCATGTAGGCCAAATAGTTCAATCTTGGTTTCATCAGACCAGAGAATCTTGTTTCTCATGGTCTGAGAGTCTTTAGCTGCCTTTTGGTAAACTCCAAGCGGGGTGTCAAGTGCCTTTTACTGATTAGTGGCGTCCTTCTGGCCACTTTACCATAAAGGCCTGATTGGTAGAGTGAGGCAGAGACGGTTGTCGTTCTGGAAAGTTCTCCCATCTCCACAGAGGAACTCTGGTGCTCTGTCAGAGTGACCATTGGGTTCTTGGTCTCCTCCCCCGATTGCTCAGTTTGGCCGGGAGGCCAGATCTAGATCTGAGCTAAAATTTCGAGTCTCATAGCAAAGGGTTTGAATACTTACAGTTGAAGTCGCAAGTTTACATACACCTTAGCCAAATACATTGAAACTCAGTTTTTCACAATTCCTGACATTTAATCCAAGTAAAAAATTCCCTGTCTTAGGTCAGTTGGGATCACCACTTTATTTTAAGAATGTGAAATGTCAGAATAATAGTAGAAATAATTATTTATTTCAGATTTCATTTCTTTCATCACATTCCCAGTGGGTCAGAAGTTTACATACACTCAATTAGTATTTGGTAGCATTGCCTTTAAATTGTTTAACTTGGGTCAAATGTTTCGGGTAGCCTTCCACAAGCTTCCCACAATAAGTTTGGTGAATTTTGGCCCATTCCTCCTGACAGAGCTGGTGTAACTTAGTCAGGGCTTTGTGATGGCCACTCCAATACCTTGACTTTGTTGTCCTTAAGCCATTTTGCCACAACATTTGAAGTATGCTTGGGGTCATTCTCCATTAAGGAACAACCATTTGCGACCAAGCTTTAACTTCCTGACTGATGTCTTGAGATGCTTCAATATATAATATATCCACATAATTTTCCTTCCTCGTGATGCCATCTATTTTGTGAAGTGCACCAGTTCCTCCTGTAGCAAAGCAACACCACAACATGATGCTGCCACCCCCGTCCTTCACGGTTGGGATGGTGTTCTTCAGCTTGCAAGCCTCCCCCTTTTTCCTCCAAACATAACAATGGCCATTATGACCAAACAGTTATATTTTTGTTTCATCAGACCAGAGGACATTTCACCAAAAAGTACGATCTTTGTCCCCATGTCCAATTGCAAACCATTGACTGTCTTTTTATGGCGGTGTTGGAGTAGTGGCTTCTTACTTGCTGAGCTGAGCAGCCTTTCAGGTTGTGTCGATATAGGACTCATTTCACTGTGGATATAGATACTTTTGTACCTGTTTCCTTCAGCAAGGTCCTTTGCTGTTCTGGGATTGATTTGCACTTTTCGCAACAAAGTACGTTAATCTCTAGGAAACAGAACGCGTCTCCTTCCTGAGCAGTATGGTGGCTGCGTGGTCCCATGGTGTTTATACTTGCATACTATTGTTTCTCCAGATGAACGTGGTACCTTTAGGCATTTGGAAATTGCTCTCAAGGATGAACCAGACTTGTGGAGGTCTACAATTTATTATCTGAGGTCTTGGCTGATTTCTTTTGATTTTCCCATGATGTCAAGCAAAGGCTTTGAAGGTAGTCCTTAAAATACACCAACAGGTACACCTCCATTTGATTAAAATGATGTCAATTAGCTTATCAGAAGCTTCTAAAGCCATGACATCATTTTCTGGAATTTTCCAAGCAGTTTAAAGGCACAGTCAACTTAGTGTAACTTCTGAGCCACCGGAATTGTGATACAGTGAATTATAAGTGAAATAATCTGTCTGTAAACAATTGCTGGAAAAATTACTTGCGTCGTGTACAAAGTAGATGTCCTAACCAACTTGCCAAAGCTATAGTTTGTTAACAAGAAACTTGTGGAGTGGTTGAAAAACAAGTTTTAATGACTCAAACTTAAGTGTATGTAATCTTCCGACTTCAACTGTATGTAAAGAAGGTATTGTTTTTTATTTTTAATACATGTGCAAAGAAAAATCTGAAAACCTGTTTTCGCTTTGTCATTATGGGGTATTTTGTGTCGATTGATGAGGAAAAAAGTATTTATGTAATTTTAGAATAAGGCTGTAATGTAACAAAATGTGGAAAAGTCAAGGGGTCTGAACACTTTCCAAATGCACTGTACCTGCTCAACTAAAAATGTCCTGTGCAAAGGTGTGTGCGTGTGGCTACTGTATACGTGTAAGCATATACTGACTGTATGAGTTAGTGTGTGAACAGCTAAACTAATTAAATGATGTGCATGTGTGTGTGGTAATGGGGAGCTCAAAGAAAGTTGTTTGCACGCTATCCTTTTAATTACTTTTCAGTTCCATTTCATTCCATTTGAATTGACAGCTTGATCAACTTTTAATTGCTAGTTTTAGTAAACAGCTTATCAGCCTGCTCCAAGCCCACACACACAGCCCTGAATGACCTGGCCAAACACACACACAAGCTGTACTGTGGGGTTTGACAGAGTGAGATGCAGATGCAGCAAACAGGAGGCCCATTAATTTCCCCACAGCACACCAGTAGAAAGAGAGAGAGAGAGCGAGGGAGTTGAAGGGAGAGAGGAGAAGGAGGTGAAGGGAAAGAGAAGCAGAGAAAAAGGGAGGGAAATTGAGAAAAAGACAGAGGGTGAGTGGAGAGTGAAAGCGAGGGAGAGAGCAAGAATAAGAGAAGCAATCAATCACCCCATCCTGAGGCACCCATCCAGGGGGCACTGTTACTGGACTCACTCGTGCACACGCGCGCGCCGACTCACCCCTACGCGCGTGCCGACTCACCCTTACGCAAGCGCTCGCCGACTCACCCCCACACGCAGACACACCCCTACGCGGAACTCACCCCTACGCACGTGCCAACTCACCACAGACTCACACACACAAGTATGCTTGGGGTCACACAGACTCACACACACACAGACTCACACACACACACACGGACTCACACACACACAGACTCACACACACACACGGACTCACACACACACACGGACTCACACACACACGGACTCACACACACACGGACTCACACGCACACACGGACTCACACACACACACACAACCTGAGAGATAAGTGGCTCTAGATGAGATGTATGCTGCCACTCCCCAAGGCCTCTCCTTTCACATCAGAGATAAGGCTTTAACAAGCCTCTGTCCACCATCTGTGCTCTTTCCACCCCCCACTCTCTCTCTCTGACTGCCTCTCTCATCCCCACACCTGCTTTGCAAGTCTGAGCAAACACACACACACACACGTGTGCACTGAGGAAATCAAAACTGGATTAGGAAACGTAATCAGGACATATTAATTATGGATGGCACTCCCTGCTCTGTCTCGTGTCCTCCTGTCACAGTCCAGAGCACAGGACCCATGTCTCTCACACTGAAGGGTGAGGTAGAGACACCAACAAGTGGGGGACACTAATGGGGGAGGGTTGAACATTGAATTAGGAGATAAGAGGAGGGTGGAAACCCTCACTTCATTTAGAAGAGTCTTTGTGCTAAATCCTAGAACTAGAACCGGGCTTACTACACTCCTCTTGAAGGTTTGAACACATGAAGGTCCAAAATCTGCATTCAGTGAGGAGAGAGACACCTAGTCAGGACATGAGGACAGAAGAGTGAGTCCACACACATGATTCCAACCATCACACGCATCACACGCACCACAAGTCCCTCTGACCCTCCCTCTCTATGACAGCAGAGTAGACGGATAACCCTGTCCATCAGTACACAATCATGTCAATGTCTATGAAGAAGACAGGCTAAGTGTTCAATATCCACTTAGGCGAAGAAGCTGCAGGAGAATACACAACCAGAGTTTGGCAGGAAACTCTCCCCCATTCATCACTCATGTTCCTGCCCTTTAAAAAACCCACTAGGGACAGTAAAGACCATCAGCGCAAGCACACACGCCCCTAAATCCTATCGCTCAATTCAGTGCTCCCCTTCGGGAATAACCATATGTCTTAATGTAAGTCAAGTCTTCATAGAATCCTTGAAGAGGAGGGTGGTCCTGATTAGCAGTTCCTCGGGGGACAGGATGTGTCTGATAGGGTTGCAAAAGCTACCGGTAATTTGACAAAGTTACCAGAATCTTCAGTAATTTTGGTAAATAACAGAAAAGCTATGGCAATGTAATGTAACTTCAGTCATTTATACTTTTAAAAAAAAGATATATATCTAGTATACATTTTTTATTTGTGTCATACTGTCCATGAGTTTCTAGACCATGTGGTTCAAGAGAAAATTGCCTAATTCATTTTAAAAGCATCTAATCAACAATGCCACGAGATGTCTTGTGATAGATTACATAAAATCACTGAAAGATACCAAAATTCTGGTAGTTTACTGGTAAAGTTAGAAATGTTCCAGTAATATACCCTCCCTTTTGCAACCCTAGTCTGTGTCTTCTCAAGCCTCCATGGATATTTCAGTTGATATTTCAGTACATCTATTAGTGCCTGAGTGGAGGGGTTGTTGTGTTGTTTTTCTGTCAGTACTAGGTGGAAAGCCAACCACACACACAAACACACAAATTTATTCACAGAAATTAGGAGGGCTTTTACCAGCGTGACGAGAGCAGGATGCGTAGGCCACTGATTCATTGGTTAAAAGGCCCCTTAATAAATTCCCCACTTTTAATGTTTCACAGTGCTATTAAAGGCTTGCCAGGCCAGGCAGAGCCATGTTGCCCATTACAGATTTCAATAAATGACAATCTACGCTACGGTGCGTGATGGTGGAGAAAGAAAGGGAAGGGGAAAAAAGCTGACAAGCTTTCGGTTCGGCCTGCCTTGCAAAGCACTGCTCCTAATAGCACATAAAGACTTATTAGCCTCGGTGTTGTGTGCTTGGCGCTTAATAAGAGAGAGGCATATTGTTTCAGAGTAGCATGGCTTAAGTTAATGAATAGAGGAGCTCCTACGCTAGGGGCTAATTCACATCGCTCAGCTGAACAGGCTCCATATCAATCTGGATCAGTCACACGGAGGTTTCAAACAGAACAGGAAGCAGGGAATCTAGCCTGCTGGAGCTAGTGGAGAGACAGGGAGAAGCACAGAACAAAACAATACAAGAAAGAAATATAGAAAAACAGATGGCACCTCAGAGAATTCCCTTTTTATTCTCAGTCTCTTTAAAAAAAAAAAACATTTAATGTGGAACTTGTAAATTAATTTTGCGACGGCCAAGGCTGCAGAATGAATAAAATGGTGAAAAGGAGCTTTATTTATTAACTCTCTCTGTAAGACACAACCACAAACTTATCATGCCCTGGTGTACTGTCATTCATTGTTCCCGTGAGACAAATAGAAACAGGAAATTAATTTGAGAGAGAGAGAGAGAGAGAGAGGAAGAGATAAATCCTGTCTGTCCATCCCACTTAAAGTAGAGGAGAGCCTCAGACATTGATCACTTCCTTCATGATGAGGACCAAGGGTTCTTCCACAACTACTATCTCATGCAAAGGGTCGTGCTGTTGCATGTGAGGGCTCACATCAGACCTGGGTTCCAATAGTATTTGTCTTATTTCAAATACTACTGAATAGTTTCAAATACGCTTCGAGCAAAAGACTGTGCCTACGCTTCGAGCAAAAGACTGTGCCTAGGCTTCGAGCAAAAGACTGTGCCTACGCTTCGAGCAAAAGATTGTGCCTACGCTTCGAGCAAAAGACTGTGCCTACGCTTCGAGCAAAAGACTGTGCCTACGCTTCGAGCAAAAGACTGTGCCTACGCTTCGAGCAAAAGACTGTGCCTACGCTTCGAGCAAAAGACTGTGCCTACGCTTGGAGCAAAAGCCTACCTTGATTGGGACATGCATGCGTGTGCATATACAACTATGTTTTGCCTCTCTATTCGGGCACTTGGGCAAACCTTCCTCTCAAATACCTGGTCCCTTAGAACACTTACTGTTTGATGTGCCAGGAGGCTCTCCAGAGGCTTGAAGATACAGTGTGAATAGCCGAGAACCAACCCGAGGAGCAAATGTATCAGGTACTGGTGCGGGTAATAGCCAAAGCAGCTGAACCCAGGGCTAGGGGTGAATCCAGGGTTGGAGATGGGGATGAGGAAGGAGACAGGACCTGAGGTATGGGATAGGGCCGGGATGATACCAGTCTCACAACATTTCTTCCATGGCGGAAATGAAAACACAAAGCAGACCAAATTCTTTGGTCCTTTAAAAACCTGCTGTGTGTAAAATGTTGTGTGCTATAGCTTGAAAAATCAATCATTGTGACTCTGGATGACAACATAATTATGTTTGTTTCCAACAGTAGGGCTGTTTTCCTAAAGAAGTTAAATCCACTTAATGTTTTGTTTCCTTGCTGCGATACTGGTATCACCCCAGCCCTAGCGTGGGAGAGAGCTTTTTGAAAGTGATACTCTCACACCCAATCCCAGCCCTAGTGATACTCTCACACCCAATCCCAGCCCTAGTGATACTCTCACACCCAATCCCAGCCCTAGTGATACTCTCACACCCAATCCCAGCTCTAGTGATACTCACACCCAATCCCAGCCCTAGTGATACTCTCACACCCAATCCCAGCCCTAGTGATACTCTCACACCCAGTCCCAGCCCTAGTGATACTCTCACACCCAATCCCAGCCCTAGTGATACTCTCACACCCAATCCCAGCCCTAGTGATACTCTTACACCCAATCCCAGCCCTAGTGATACTCTCACACCCAATCCCAGCCCTAGTGATACTCTCACACCCAATCCCAGCCCTAGTGATACTCTCACACCCAATCCCAGCCCTAGTGATACTCTCACACCCAATCCCAGCCCTAGTGATACTCTCACACCCAATCCCAGCCCTAGTGATACTCTCACACCCAATCCCAGCCCTAGTGATACTCTCACACCCAATCCCAGCCCTAGTGATACTCTCACACCCAATCCCTGCCCTAGTGATACTCTCACACCCAATCCCAGCCCTAGTGATACTCTCACACCCAATCCCAGCCCTAGTGATACTCTCACACCCAATCCCAGCCCTAGTGATACTCTCACACCCAATCCCAGCCCTAGTGATACTCTCACACCCAATCCCAGCCCACTTCATGAAGTACCCTCTCTGGAACAGCAGAATGGGTGTAAAAACTAAATAGTCGAAACTCCACTTAGCCCACCAGAGGAAGCTAGGGATTGATTGTGGATAGAGTGAGACGTTTCCATGGAAAAAAACACTATAAAAATCTGGACATTTACACATTTAAAAAAGCCTAATGAAGATAATGAGTGACAGGCAGGGAGACAAACACCTGAGCCAGCGTCGCAAAAATAACAACAGCAGCCACACATGCATGACCAATCCTTCTCTTAATCAATTTGTCTCAGCCTGTGATCACACACACACAGTATGCCTGTCATCTTGAGTGACAGACAGGTTAAGTGAGGTGAACAGCTACAGGAGTACTCTTCAAATATGACAAAATATGTTCCAAGGTTTAAACATAAATATGATGCCATGTTTGGGAACATCCAGGGGAGTTAATTCCACACTTAGGATTCTATCCAAAATCTATTCAAGATTGAATGTAGTGCATTTCACAACACACTTGACAGAGAATAAATGCCATAATAACTGTTTCTAACATCCCACCATGATCCCATACAGAATGACTCCAGAAGTCTAGATGAAGAACCAGAAGAAAAGACAGTGATGTGATTGAACTGAAGCCAACTGACCACCTCTGCTCTCCCATCTCCCAAATGGCTGGGTGGGGATTGGCTCACCTGTCCATCAGTCCGGTCCACTTCCTTGCTATTGGCTGAGGGAAGATTTGTAAGCCTGTCACTTAGACTGTCACTCGACCTGTCAGTGAGGGAGGAGAAGCCATTGTGGCTCCAGACAGCTGGCTGAGAACTACAGCACTTCCATTAAGACTCAACATCACTCACTGCCAATTACGGCTCCAGAACGCTCCCAGTCGCAGGAATATGGACACCAGGGAGTGAAACTGAGCCCTGGCTGGCACTCACACAGTCACACAGAAACCCTTTACGGTATGTTGCCAGTAAAAAAAATGATCAGCCAATGTTTTTTAGAGCCCAATTCATATAGTCCCATGATTACCATATTCTTGGCCGGGATAAGCCTTGTATATCTCCCGTGCAGATTCTGGCAAGTTTAGGAGAGGAAGTAGATGTGGGCCGATGTGGATGGATATCTATTTCAATAAATCAATTGAATATACACCATCACAAAGAAATATATTACTAAATTGTTTTATGCAGGCCCTAAAACATAAGACTAATAAAATGTATTTTCAAAAGAACAGAATGGCACATTTGTATACAGTGCATATGGAAAGTATTCAGACCCATTGACTTTTTCCACATTTTGTTACCTTATTCTAAAATTTATTAAATCGTTTTTTCCCCCCTCAATCAATCTAAACATAATACCCCATAATGACAAAGCAAAAGCAGGTATAGATATGTTTTGCAAATGTATAAAAACATTTACATAAAGTATTCAGACCCTTTACTCAGTACTATGTTGAATCACTTTTGGCAGCGATTACAGCCTAGACTATTCTTGGGTATGACGCTACAAGCTTGGGACACCTGCATTTAGGGAGTTTCTCCCATTCTACTCTGCAGATCCTCTCAAGCTCTGTCAGGTTGGATGAGGAGCATCGCTGCACAGCTATTTTCAGGTCTCTCCAGAGATGTTCGATTGGGTTCAAGTCTGGGCTCTGGCTGGGCCACTCAAGGACATTCAGAGACTTGTCTCGAAGCCACTCCTGTGTTGTCTTGGCTGTGTGCTTAGGGTCGTTGTCCTGTTGGATGGTGAACCTTCACCCCAGACTGAGGTCCTGAGCAGGTTTTCGTCATGATCTCTATGTACTTTGCTCCGTC
The DNA here is from genome assembly GCF_045791955.1 of Oncorhynchus clarkii lewisi. Taxonomy (NCBI): domain Eukaryota; kingdom Metazoa; phylum Chordata; class Actinopteri; order Salmoniformes; family Salmonidae; genus Oncorhynchus; species Oncorhynchus clarkii. Next base: position 21,058,531 of record NC_092149.1, on the reverse strand, counting down.
CCTTTCCCTTGATCCTGACTATGATCCCAGTCTCTGCCGCTGAAAAACATGCCCACAGCATGATGCTGCCACAACCATGCTTCATCATAGGGATGGTGCCAGGTTTCCTCCAGATGTGGCACTTGGCATTCAGGACAGAGAGTTCAATCTTGGTTTCATCAGACCAGAGTATCTTGTTTCTCATGGTCAGAGTCCTTTAGGTGCCTTTTGGCAAACTCCAAGCAGGCTGTTGTGCTTTTTATTGAGGAGTGGCTTCTGTCTGGCCACTCTACCATAAAGGCCTGATTGGTGGAGTGCTGCAGAGATGGTTGCCCTCCTGGAAGGTTCTCCCATCTCCACAGAGGAACTCTAGAGCTATGTCAGAGTGACCATCGGGTTCTTGCCAAGGCCCTTCTCCCCCGGTTGCTCAGTTTGGTTGGGCAACCAGCTCTAGGAAGAGTCTTGGCGGTTCCAAACTTCTTCCATTTAAGAATGGTGGAGGCCACTGTGTTCTTGGGGACCTTAAATGTTTTTGGTACCCTTCCCCTGATCTGTTTCTCTACACAATCCTGTCGTCCTGGAGCTTTACGGACAATTTCTTAGACATCATGGCTTGGTTTTTGCTATGACATGCACTGTCAACTGTAGGACCTTCTATAGACAAGTGTGTGCCTTTCCAAATCATATCTCATACATTTACTACAGGTGGACTCCAATCAAGTTGTAGAAACATCAAGGATGATCAATGGAAACAGGATGCACCGGAGCTCAATTTCGAGTCTCATGGCAAAGGGTCTGAATATTTACATTTGTATTTTTAATAAATCAAATGTAAACATTTTTTTTGCTTTGTCATTATGGGGTATTGTGTGTAGATTGATGACAAAAAAGTTATTTAACCAATTTTAGAATAAGGCTGTAATGTAACACAATGAGGGAAAAGTCAAGGGATCTGAATACTTTCCAAATGCACTTTATGGCTGCAGCATGCACATGAAATCAATAGGTATTTTGTTCATTAAACAGACAAGACACACTTAGACTACCCTAATCGCAGTCCACACGCATATATTTTATAGTAGGCTAAGAATATAGGTACCATTGAGAGCCTCTTGACTGGCTGTATCACTACTTGGTATGGCAATAGCACCGCCCTCGATCGCAAGGCGCTACAGAAGGTGGTGCAGACAGCCTAGTACATCACTGGGACAGAGCTCCTTGCCATCCATGATCTCTGTATCAGGTGGTATGAAAGGAAGGCCTGGAAAATTGTTAATGACTCCAACCACCCAAGCCATAGACTGTTCTCTCTGCTCCTGCATGGCAAACAGTCCCGGTGCATCAAGTCTGACGCCAACAGGCTCCAGAACTAACCTTCTCACAGTCATTCTCCCTCCAAAATTGCAAGTCCCTCCGTGATGTGTAGTATGCTGTGTGCTTTTGACAGTGCTGTGTGCCCCCCACCTCCCAAATTCACATGTAACCATTGGGTGTCTTACCTCGTCCAGTTCAGAGATGCAGATGGGTTTCTCCTCAAAGCCGATGGACATGGGATCACTAGGAGGAATCTCCACCTCTTCATACATCTTATTATTCTCTCTCTTTATCCCCTCTGGTAACATCAGCTGAACATAACACAAACACATCCCAAATATTAACAATGCACTGCATTACATAAAGGACATTTCCACCCCAATATATGTATTACCAACTGAACTACATAATATTAAACATTTTACAATACACATAATAAAACATCAAACAGTGCCTCAACCTGAAAACAAACACATTCAAAACATTGCAAAAGTAATGTTCAGATTTGAAAATGTATCAACTTTCCAGTGAACATAATTTCCCCGACCCCACCTGCTCCTACTGAACTGAGGACTAAAGAAACACACCCCAGGTTAGTTGATGTAAATAGTGAGTGAAAAATCAGCAAGAACAAAAAAACAGGATAAAAGCAGTGGCTTGTGGGTAATGTGATGGGTGCTGGTGTGTAATAAAAGGAACAGACTGCCATGAAGGATGGTGGGTAAACAAAGAACTGAAAAGTGTGTGTGCTTGTGTGTGTGTGCACACGTGTGTGTACTTTATGACTTTCCTCCATGTCACTATGAAAGAGAAATGGAAGTAATACAAACTAATACAAAACAAGGTGTTCATTTTGCCCAATAATACAGGTGGGCAGGATTTGAAAAGGTCTTCTAGTCTTGTTATAATCACTTTTTATTTGGATAGAACATGATGGTCTGGAGGTCAAGTGTATAGGGCATATATTTGGTTTTGGGCAGTACAGGGCTTTGTCCCAAAAGGCTCCCTATTCCCTTATCCCTACATAGTGCAGTACTTTTGACCAGAGCCCTATGGAGCCTGCTCAAAAGTAGTGCATTAAATAAGAAAAGGGTGCCATTTGTGACGCACATCTGGTAATCCCCACATACTGTACCTTGGCTCCCCCTACGAAGGCGGAGGTCTTGGTGGCCTCGGCGTAGCAGTCATAGACGTTGGGGTAGCGGACGCGTTTGTACACCCTCTCTCTGCTCAGCACTGGAGACCACCGTGCTGTCAGCAGGGCCTGCTCTCTGGAGTAACACAACCATTAATCAACCACAACACAACTGTGACACAACAATAACACATCCATAAAACCCATAAAGAAATATATATATATATAGTATTTCAACACCAAATATCCACAGCCATAGTTACATATGCTTAATGTGTGGTTGGTTGTGATTGGGGATGGATACTAGAGTTGAGAGCTGTTAGACAGGAGAGGTGTGGAGATGTGAGGCGCTGCAGTAATACTATTCTCTGCTAATGTAACGTGGCTTACCTCTCTGTTAATCTCTTCCCTCACACTCTGCCGGATTTGGCCCGGATAAGTTTTTAATTAAACAGATCGCTGCGCTGCTTTTCTATCCTCTGAAAGTAAACTTTCAGAAAGATCCTTTCTTATTTATTTTTTTCAGAAAAAAATGTGACCAGGAGCCGTGTTTTTTTTTCTTATAACCTGCAGCCGAGCAGTGATGACAAATGCAGGAGGGTGTTTCCATATGGAAAGAAGATCACAGGGGGAGATGTAGAAAAAGAAGTAAAGCAGAGAGAGATGAGAAGAGAGACAGAAGAGAAAGAGATGGGAAGAGAGACAGAAGAGAAAGAGATGGGAATAGAGACAGAAGAGAAAGAGATGGGAAGAGAGACAGAAGAGAAAGAGATGGGAAGAGAGACAGAAGAGAAAGAGATGGGAAGAGAGACAGAAGAGAAAGATGGGAAGAGAGAGAAGAGAAAGATATGGGAAGAGAGACAGAAGAGAAAGAGATGGGAAGAGAGACAGAAGAGAAAGAGATGGGAAGAGAGACAGAAGAGAAAGAGATGGGAAGAGAGACAGAAGTGAAAGATGGGAAGAGAGAGAAGAGAAAGGGGAAGAGCTAGAGTGAGTGAGATTGAGTGTGGTGGTTCACCTCTGAGCTCTCATCTCCTTGGGGTCAAAGTAGAGGTCGGAAGAGGATTCGGTGTCATCCCAGCGTCTCTCTCCCTCTTCCTCATCTCTTTCTCCTTCCCCGACTGGATGGTCACCTGACAGCCGTAGGTGGGCTTGCTGCTCCCCTCTCCTCCGCCTCCTTTACGGCTAACATCTAAACACAAGAATAACAGAGACATCAGTAAAATATTACAAACCGACAGTTGGGTCATCACTGATACATTCAATGTTTCTTTGAGCTAGGCTACAATGTTGTATTGTGTAATTGAGCACTTATAATATGGTAACTAAGTTTGGAACAGCATGTACAGTACTGTAATACACAATTTGCCACCGCCTATTGTATACCACCTATACCATACTGCCTATATTATAGCTGAAGGTCTAGGTGAAGTCACCCCACCGTCTACTCTTCAGCTGTGCTGTTTATCAGACATGGTTGCTAGACTGGTCAATAGTTAATGGTGAGAGCCGAGCTGCGATGCAACAGGACTGACAAGTGGCTGTGTGTGTTTTTCCAGACTGAAACAACCATATCTGTTCAGATTCTGGTTGCCACCAGGTGGAAAGGACAATTTGTAACCCCTGGACCTCAGCATTAATTCATATTGTAACGTGTGTGTGTGTGTGTGTCCTTTACTTAACCTGCATGGTTAAGGGCCCACAGGAGACCACCAGCTCAGCTTGTTGTTGAGCAGGGAGAAAGAGCATCACAGGAGCAAAATAAACCCTAACAGCATACAAGTACAAGTGACGTGAGTAAAATCTATAACTACTTCAACAGAGGACCTACAACCCCAGGGTGGTCTAGACCTTTATCTTTCTAGTGTGTGTGTGTGTGTGTGTGTGAGAGTGTGAGTGTGAGAGAGAGAGTGTGTACTAGGGTTTAATATTTTCCAGAGAATTTACCAATTTTTCTTCCTGAGAAAATTGCAAGAAATGACCAGTATCCCGGTATTCCAGTTGAAACCAGAAGTGCTATTTAAAAGCATATAATACAAGCGAGAGAAAAAAACTGACGTGATTATACCACTGTAAATGGAGAAATACACACATGGATCTAACGTAGCCTAGTTTTAAATGACTATTTTACCCAAGTAATCCATTGGTTTTGTTGTTTTCAGTAGTCCATAGTAGACAAATTCTCAAAATATTTTTCAAAACAATGAGTCTAGATTTCTAGCTTTGAATGTCCTGATTATTCCTGATGTTCCCAATTGCCCATGAGTAAATTCTCCCAACATTCAACTGGATTGAGTGAGCGGTGTGTTGACTTGGTTCAACACATAGGTGTCAAAACTGCTTCAAATATAAAACAGTTGAGATTATTTCGCAGAAAATAATGTTCCTTGAATTGTCAGAGTTTACTGTGACGAAAAGTAGCTAACAGCCATGCTCTGTGTTCTCTCATGTCTCGTCATTGAGCAGAGCAGCCCAAGAGGAGCTGATGCTATATACACAGACATCCAGAGCCGCCATGAGCAGAGCTCATGCATAACGAGCAAGTGACAGACGGAGAGGAGCAGCTAATGGATTTAATAACGAACAAAGTTATTTCTAATTTCGGGTTTTGGGCAAAAGCAATCGGACCTAGGTAGGGTAGGGCCTGAACATTGCAGGCATAGGTAGGGCTCAGGCAGGGCTCTATTAAACATCTCAGCAAATCAGTTGAACATCCCAAGAGAGTCAGCTAGAACGTGCTGCTTTAAGTCTCGCATGGTGACGTAATTAGACTTTTTGACAGACGGGGTGTTTCGATATCTAAGATGCAACCGTATGATAAATGAAATTTCGAGACCGTATGCATGGTGGATTGACTAGAAATACACATTACAATTTAGGGTAAAATTCCCCTTTAAGGTAGCCTATGAAGCACTTTTGGCCGACTGCTCAAATATTATGAGGTCCAGTGAAAATTACATTTGTTTTAGCCTACCTCAGCATTTTCTCGCCTTTGTACCTGGCTATCGGGGGGATTTGGGAAGGTCGTGGGTGTTTTTACGTCATTATAACCTGCTTATTGTGGTGACTGTCGCAGGGAACATCAGCTTCTAAACAAACAGGCCTAAACTAGCGGAGATTCAGCACCATGGATAGCTCAGTTAATCAACTGCCCGCAAATCTGACCAGCAGCCCACCGTGTGGCTGCTTTTGTAATCATAACATCATGAAACAATGGTGCAAATGTCGATTTCCTCAAGCGCTTTTGTGGACACAGTATCTGCCGTTTTGTGATTAGCACCCGTTTGTATTTCAGCCTCTGCCAGTGCCACGTTAGTGGAGATTTGAATGTGAGATTGAGATTGAGATTGTGTACGGTGACGGCATCGAGAGGTTGCGTGTAGCCTGCACATATAGTAAGCAATTACATTTTTAGAAGCCATGCAGCCTCAGGGATGTTTTCTATTGGGGACTTTGTGATGAGTGAATATGGTAGGCTGCTAGCGTTGACTGGTTTAATGTATGAATGAAGCCAGAGATTTGATACATCGCACGTGCATATTTTGTTTCTCTTTTCTGCATATCATCTCACCAGTTGTGATAAGTTGAGGGATTCTTGGGGAGGGTAGGCTATGGCCATTTTTGGGGGAGCGGATCTGTATACCCCGCAGGCCTACTTGTTGTTTGCAATGGAATGGTAGGAGAACCCATTACACGCAGCCCTTTGAATTTATGTCGACTTTGTGAATGTAAATAGGCCTACGGTAGGCTACAACAGCACGCACACAATCACACACTGAGCGCTGATGATTGATCATGCAGATAGCAGAGCAGGCCACAGAGAAGCCAGAGATGGACACAAAATAGAATTTAACAGTTCAATTTCACGTCACACTGTTCATATAAATAATGTATTATAATGTACCGGTTTCTCGCCATTATGTATCCCTGGAAACGAGAATGTTGTGAGAGAGTGTGACACAGCGAGTGTTAAAGCCCCCAGAGACTGCGTCAGACCGAGTCACAACAGTTCAATAGAAGACAGAATTGCTCTTGAAAACAGATGAGATGTGATGATTGTCCTGAGGTCTCGGCTGATTGTCTGAATGATCTTATCTTTATCTCCTCTAACGGCTCTAGCTGCTGCACCCCCCCCCCTCCCCCAGTACCTCTCTTCCCCTCCTACATCTCTTCACTCCAACATTCCTTCATTCTTGATGCGCCTATTCCTCTAGCCTAATCTATTCCCTCTCCCTCCCTCTCTTTCCAGCTCTCTCTCATCAACTCCTACTACAGCTTTCAGAACAGTGATTGCCACCAGGATTCATGCAATTCTTTTAATTTTCAAAGTACGACTAGGGCTGGAATATTCAATGTATAACCGCAAAGGTTATGGATGAAGACCGTCATGAAAATAACCGTCATAAATGTTTTAAAAATATATAATAAAATAACTTCTGTGCGTGGAACGAACCTGAAGACGGGCGGGGCATTCGTGTGGTTGAGTCCGTTTCAGCCGTTACATGGACTCTTAACAACGTGATGAAACGTTGTTGCTCCTTGCTGAAACAAGCAAATTAGACTTCAGTTGCCTAGGCAACGCACACCACAACGCAGCAGCAGACATAGAAAATAGAATGAATAGAGCATGCTTGGAAACTCTAGAGGCCTAAGTTTTTCCTTGCCAACGTGCTTCAACACCTGCATTGCTTGCTGTTTGGGGTTTTAGGCTGGGTTTCTGTACAGCACTTTGAGATATCAGCTGATGTACGAAGGGCTATATAAAAAAAATTGATTTGATATATTTTCTCTCTTGCTTTGTTTGCCCTTATCTCTGATAAGCTACCCAGGAAAGGGCTGAAAATAGCCCATATTAATATATGTAGCCTTAGAAATAAGGTTCATGAAATCAATAACTCAGTTAAAATTCATATATTAGCCATTTCTGAGAATCACAGATAATTAATTTGATGATACAGCAGTAGCAATACAAGGCTATAACATATATCGAAGAAACAGAAATGCTTATGGGGGAGGTGTTGCTGTAGGCACGCAAGCACACACACACACACGAGCCTGCTGGAAGGGTACCACATGAGGGAGGCTGTCTTCCCTGTAAAGTACAGAGATTGAGATTGCCTGCAATGACAACAAGCTCAGTCCAATGATGCTGACACACCGTCCCAGACCATGACGGACCCTCCACCTCCAAATCAATACTTCTCCAAAGTACAGGCCTCGGTGTAACGCTCATTACTTCGACGATAAACACGAATCCGACCATCACCCCTGGGGAGACAAAACCGCAACTCGCCAGTCCTGTCTGGTGCAGCGACGGTGGGTTTGTGCCCATAGGCAATCATTGCCGGTGATGTCTGGTGAGGACCTGCCTTACAACAGGCCTACAAGCCTTCAGTCCAGCCTCTCTCAGCCTATTGTGGACAGTCTGAGCACTGATGGAGGGATTGTACGTTCCTGGTGTAACTCAGGCAGTTGTTGTTGCCATCCTGTACCTGTCCCGCAGGTGTGATGTTCAGATGTACCGATCCTGTGCAGGTGTACACATGGTCTGCCACTGCAAGGATGATCAGCTGTCCTTCCTGTCTCCCTGTAGCGCTGTCTTAGGCGTCTCACGGTACAGACATGGCAATTTATTGCCCTGGCCACATCTGCAGCCCTCATGCCTCCTTGCAGCATGCCTAAGGCACGTTCACGCAGATGAACAGGGACCCGTGGCATCTTTCTTTTGGTGTTTTTCAGAGTCAGTAGAAAGGCCTCTTTAGTGTCCTAAGCTTTCATAACTGTGACCTTAATTGCCTACCGTCTGTAAGCTGTTAGTGTCTTAACGACCGTTCCACAGGTGCATGCTAATTAATTGTTTATGGTTTATTGAACAAGTATGGGAAACAGTGTTTAATCCCTTTACAATGAAGACCTGTGAAGTTATTTGGATTTTTATGAATTACCTTCGAAAGACAGTCCTGAAAAAGGGAAGTTAATTTTTTTGCTGAGTTTATATTGGTCATATTGCTCATGGCTCATGGCTCATGAGAGGTGTACAATGGGATTGCCTTGCAGTTCTCCAGCTGTATCCACTGAAAACGCACAAGGTTCAAGGCACGAGGGCAGGGGATGGTCCGCAGAGCCGCGCACAGAAGACTGATCATGGGGAAGGGAGGAGGAGGAAGGGCGAGGGAGAGTGGACCCCCTCCCTGCCACACTGGGTAGCACAGATCAACACTAAGAGGCAATACACTAGTAATGGCGCTGACCAGGGAAATGTTCCTGCTGTTCTTAGTGCCAGTCTGCACGTTCAAACTAAAACAATGTAACTAAGAATGGCATCTTTATGCCTTCATTAATAAAATAATGATAAAACACCTCTTTCAAAACGCCAATGTTTATTTAGTTATGGATTCATAACTAATTACTATGGGAATAAATATAACTGAATTACAGAAATATTGTAACAAAGTGGTCTAATGAAGGTAGACAAATTGTTGCTTACTGGAAAATATTATTTGAAACACACACGGTCATGTTGTAAAGTGCCATTATGGCTTATTAGCAGGTAGCTGGATAATAGACTTGCCAAGGAGGGTAGGGGGAGAATTCTATCGTCAAATGTATTTCTTAGTTAGGTTGGCTGTATCACATCCGGCCATGATTGGTTGCAATTTCAGTTTAATCCACCAGAAAATACAAAAAATAAGACAACAAAAATGATTATTATTATTATTATGTATCACATCCGACCGTGATTGGGACTCCCATAGAGCAGCGCACAATTGGCCCAGCGTTTCTCTCCCTCTAAAAACAGAAAAAAGTTTTGGCCTTTACAAATATTATTTTGGCCTTTATTCAGATTACAATCGCTCACTTTAAATTTTTTGAAAACGAAATAACCTCCAAAATATTGTTACATATTATCAAGTTGATGGCACAGTCATATAGCGGCACCTACATAAAGCTGAATGACTCACTCATTCATAGCTGGATCAAAAATAAATAAGTACCAACATTCTTTCTGATAGTCTTTAATAAAGACATGTTTTGGTTATTCTGACCTGGACACCATGTACAAAATTATAATAGCCCATTATGGGCTATTAGCAGGACAATATACCTTTACCAACACCTCTCTGTATTTTGATACTTTGTGGATGGGGCTCCAGAATGGATGGGGGCTCCCACAGTGCAAAATGCTTTGCTACAGATGCAGGGTCGATACCCGTGCCGGCCGCCACTGGGAGACCCATGGAGGCGGCTTTTGGTTTTAATTTAGAATCCTCCAATCCTCTATATGTAATTATTGGCGGTGAGTTACGTCATATTGTTTTATATACTGTAGGTCTAACATAGGTGACATGAGTCTCACTAGTGTTGAGTAATGTGTTGTTAAAAGTGGTGTAGGTCTTACTTATTTAAAGAGCATATTGAAGTTAGAAGCAATAGGATTTGAAGCAATAGCCTACAACTATTTTAGCACCGTTTCGTGCTGCTCTGAGAGAAGCATGGGGACTGGTCTTGATAAATCAATGAAATGTTTATTTTCACTGAATCTCCGTTTGGGTATTGGTTAGACTACAATTAGGGTGAAGAAATGTTATGTTCTTAGTGTAACCTTTAATAAACTAGGCAAGTCAGTTAAGAACAAATTCTTATTTACAAGGACAGCCTACTCCTTCCTCCCAGTCGGGGAATTGAACACTGGTCTCCCTCGTGCCCGCACGACACGGGGATTCTATCAAATGCTTGTCAAAGATGCCCTCTGGTGGTCAAACTAGCACTAATTGTAACATTGGTTGGCACTTAAATAACGTGCCATAGAATTCTGAGGCACCACTCAAGCTGTGCTGCAATAAGCTACACCTTTTAAAAGACAAACCACTGTACCATGGTGTTTACAAACACAACAGGAACAAGATCATCCACATGTATCGATCACATGTTTACTGATGCTATAGAACTTTGTTCTAAAGCTGTATCCGTACCCATTGGATGCAGTGATCACAATATAAATGTCCAGGAAAGCCAAAGTTCCAACAGCTGGGCCTAAAATAGTGTATAAGAGATTATACAAAAGATTTTGCTGTGACTTATGTGGATGACGTTAAAAATATGTGTTGGTCTGATGTGATTAATGAGGAGCATCACTGCACTTGATGAATTTATGAAATTGCTTCTTCCAATTATTGATAAACATGCATCTGTTAATTAAGAAACTGACTGTTAGAACTGTTAAGGCTCCATGGATTGATGAGGAATTGAACAACTATGGTTGAAAGAGATGGGGCAAAGGGAGTGGCTAATAAGTCTGGCTGCACATCTGACTGGCTTACTTAATGCAAATCGAGAAATTGTGTGACTAAACTCAACAAAAAGAAGAAGAAACTGTATTATGAAACAAAGATCAATGATTTAAAGAATGATGGAAAAAAAACGTGAGTACTTTAAATGAAATTATGTGCAGAAATACCAATTCAACTCCATCTTTCATCAAATCAGATGGCTTACTCATCACAAAACCATTTGATGTTGCTAATTATTTTAATGATTATTTCATTGGCAAAGTGGGCAAACTTAGGCAGGAAATGCCAACAACTAATACTGAGCAATTGTATTCATGCATAAAAAAACTAAATGAAAGAAAAGCATTGCAAGTTTTAATTTTGTAAAGTTAGTGTAGGAGAAGTGGATTTTTTTTGTTATCGATAAATTATGACAAACCTCCTGGCATTGACAACTTTGATGGAAAGCTACTGAGGATGCTAGCTGACACTTCGCCACTCCTATCTATCATATTTTTAATCTGAGCCTAGCGGAAAGTCTTTGTCCTCAGGCCTGGAGGGAAGCCAAAGTAATTCCGCTACCCAAGAGTGGTAAAGCAGCCTTCACTGGTTCTAACAGCAAACCTATAAGCTTGCGGTCAGCTCTCAGCAAACTGTTGGAAAAAATTGTGTTTGACCAAATACAATGCTTTTTCTCTGTAAACAAATTAACAATAGACTTTCAGCACACTTATAGAGAAGGGCACTCAACATGTACTGCACTGACACAAATTACTGATGATTTGTTGAAAGAAATTGATTATAAGAAGATTGTGGGAAATGTACTGTTAGATTTCAGTGCAGCCTTTGATATTAATGACCATAACCTGTTGTTGAAAAAAACTTGTGTTATGGCTTTTGAGCCTCAGCTCTGAATCCACGATATGGCAATCTATCTAGTAGAACTCAAAGGGTTTTCTTTAATGGAAGCTTCTCTAATGTCAAATATGTAAAGTGTGTTGTACCGCAGGGCAGTTCTCTAGGCCCTCTACTCTTTTCTATGCTCTGTTTTTTTGACACCACACTCTGCAGGCTCTAGTTTTGTCTAATCTTGATTGTCCAGTCGTGCGGTCCAGTGGTGCAAGGAAAGACCTAGATAAGCTGCAGCTGGCCCAGAACAGACCGGCATGTTTTGCTCTTAATTGTAATCAGAGGGCTGATATAAATACTATGCATGCCAGTCTCTCTTGGCTAAGAGTTGAGGACAGACTGACTGCTCAGACTGATCACTTCTTTTTATAAGAAACATAATTGTGTTAAATCCCAAATTGTTTGCAAAGTCAACTTACACACAGCTCTGACACACAACTTATCCCACCAGACATGCCAGACATGACATTTCACAGTCCCAAAATCCAGAACAAATTCAAGAAAGCGTACAGTATTATTTAGAGCCCTAATTGCATGGAACTTCCATCCATCTCATACTGCTCAAATAAACAGCAAACCTGGTTTAAAAAAAAACAGATAAAGCAACACCTCACAGCACAATGCCTCTCCCCTATTTGACCTAGATAGTGTGTGTGTGTATGCATTTATATGTAGGCTACGTGTGCCTTCAAATTATTTTTATGTAGTTCTGTCTGAGCTGTTCTTTATTGACTATTGATGTTCTATATTATGTCATTCTGTATTACGTTTCATGTTTTGTGTGGATCCCAGGAAGTGTAGCTGCTGCTTTTGCAACAGCTAATGGGGATCCTAATAAAATACCAAAATTAGCTCCTCCCACCAGCCTCCTCTGCTGGTGTGTATTCAGGTAGGTCAAACATTCCGAAAGCTAGAGGTAGAAACGTTAATGAACATAGATAACATCCTTCCCTATTGTACTTGAATTAATCCTCTGTTCTACACAATAGTGTGTTCTGTAATGTTGAACCCTCCTGGACGGCAGCATGTCAGTGTGTTGTACATCATGCTCTCCTGTCTCACCACCCACCCAGTCCACTGTCCTACACCCATCTGAGCCCTTATTCTCAGTCAGTCCACTATCCTACACCCATCTGAGCCCTTATTCAGTCAGTCCACTGTCCTACACCCACCTGAGCCCTTATTCAGTCAGTCCACTGTCCTACACCCATCTGAGCCCTTATTCAGTCAGTCCACTGTCCTACACCCACCTGAGCCCTTATTCAGTCAGTCCACTGTCCTACACCCATCTGAGCCCTTATTCAGTCAGTCCACTGTCCTACACCCATCTGTGCCCTTATTCAGTCAGTCCACTGTCCTACACCCATCTGAGCCCTTATTCAGTCAGTCCACTGTCCTACACCCATCTGAGCCCTTATTCAGTCAGTCCACTGTCCTACACCCATCTGAGCCCTTATTCTGTCAGTCCACTTTCCTACATCAATCTATATTACATCCAGCTCTCTCTAACAGGATTGGTAAGAGTGTGAAATCATCCAATCTCATAGGTGCTTGTAGTCTCCCGGTGGCCACATGCATTTCTGTTTGTCCCATCTTTCTGTCCTCACAGAATGAGCAGAGACTGGTCAGTGGTTCTGACACACTGACACTATTATCACTCCCCCCTCCTGGTTTCAGGAAACAGGACCATTCCTAATCCTTAATGAAATGCAGTCAACTGACCCACTGGGAGCTGGGATTAACATGTCTGAATCAGATGGAACAGGAAGTAAATGAGGACTGGACCACTGCACTGTGTACTCAAGTCCCACATTTAGACAAACTATTTGGAGAATAAAAATGGTGAGAGTATAAAAACATTATCAATCAATAAACCTTATGTATTTATGTAGCCATGTTTACAGTAACATTTGTCACAAAGCCCTTTACAGTAACACAGCATGAGGAACCACTGAATATGGTCACATATATAAATATGTAAAATCCCAACAAGATTTCATAGGTCTTAACCAATTAACCTTCCAGTCTGAGCTAGTGTGTGAAGTAGGCCTTGTCTGTCAAGTAGGAGGACCAGATTGCATCATCGTCCCCTTCCTGTAACACTGGAATGAGAGTAAAAATCATATAGATGAAAAACTAACTCCCTGTCAGTGCCTGTCCATCCTCTCTCTCTGACTTTCTCCCTCCCACTCTTTTCTCAGAGTGAATGCCCATCAAGAATCAAAAGGCCCTTTTGAATTTTTCATCCAGCCCTCTGACGCCCTCTCTACCTTCACAGCCATTTCCATCTCAAAGGCATCAGCTCTTCTCCTTTCTTCACAACTACATTTGGGACACGGTCACGTCTGTACCCCCCCAGCCCCTCTCTCTTAGCCCCCGCTGACACTGTGGTTGTACATCCACACCCCTCCTTTCTCTGTCTCTTCCCTTCCCTTTCATGTGGCTCGCTCACCCACTCAGTCTCTTGCTCTGTGTGAGCTCTGTGCTGCTGCGCTGGTGCGTTCACCATCTATTGGGTTTGCTAGATATGCTTGAGGAATTTGCTGCATTCAAATTGAGCTTTTTCTCCTTGTGGTTACCACTTTCTAAACAAATGTAAACAGATACTGAGCAATTAGCTAAACACGTGCTCTAGCATGTCGATAGAGGGGAGGGGAGTAAACCGACGAGCTTATAGGATGTGTCATGACGTTGCCCTCTTTGGGTATAGCAAGCCCCATCCCCCTCTCCCTGCCTCCCCCATTCCTCCTTCAACTAGGCTGCTGTGGTCAGAGAGAGGTCGTAAATTCCTGAGAAGACCCTGCTACATGGCCACATAGTATAAGAGGCAGAGGCAGAGTAAATTTTCATAGAGCACAAAGGAATTTCTTCTACCTCACAGAACTTGAGGTACGAACAAATTTCATGTTCCGGAGAAAGTATAAAAGATCGGTGAAGAATCCAGCTATGAACTAGTCCATTTGTTACAACTTGGGGAAGCTCATGGGAGACGGTGTGGCCACATTACCATAAAGCTGTTTATATACAGTGGGGAGAACAAGTATTTGATACAATGCTGATTTTGCAGGTTTTCCTACTTACAAAGCATGTAGAGGTCTGTAATTTTTATCATAGGTATACTTTAACTGTGAGAGACGGAATCTAAAACAAAAATCACATTGTATGATTTTTAAGTAATTCATTTGCATTTTATTGCATGACATAAGTATTTGATCACCTACCAACCAGTAAGAATTCCGGCTCTCACAGATCTGTTAGTTTTTCTTTAAGAAGCCCTCCTGTTCTCCACTCATTACCTGTATTAACTGCACCTGTTTGAACTCGTTACCTGTATAAAAGACACCTGTCCACACACTCAATCAAACAGACTCCAACCGCTCCACAATGGCCAAGACCAGAGAGCTGTGTCAGGACATCAGGGATACAATTGTAGATCTGCACAAGGCTGGGATGGGCTACAGGACAATAGGCAAGCAGCTTGGTGAGAAGGCAACAACTGTTGGCGCAATTATTAGAAATTGGAAGAAGTTCAAGATCACGGTCAATCAACCTCGGTCTGGGGCGCCATGCAAGATCTCAACTCGTGGGGCATCAATGATCATGAGGAAGGTGAGGGATCAGCCCAGAACTACATGGCAGGACCTGGTCAATGACCTTAAGAGAGCTGGGACCACAGTCTCAAAGAAAACCATTAGTAACACACTACGCCGCCTTGGATTAAAATCCCAAAGCGCATGCAAGGTCCCCCTGCTCAAGCCAGCGCATGTCCAGGCCCATCTGAAGTTTGCCAATGACCATCTGGATGATCCAGAGGAGGAATGGGAGAAGGTCATGTGGTCTGATGAGACAAAAATATAGATTTTTGGTCTAAACTCCACTCGCCGTGTTTGGAGGAAGAAGAAGGATGAGTGCTACCCCAAGAACACCATCCCAACCGTGGAGCATGGAGGTGGAAACATCATTCTTGCTTTTCTACAAAGGGGACAGGACGACTGCACCGTATTGAGGGGAGGATGGATGGGGCCAAGTATCGCGAGATCTTGGCCAACAACCTCCTTCCATCAGTAAGAGCATTGAAGATGGGTCGTGGCTGGGTCTTCCAGCATGACAACGACCCGAAACACACAGCCAGAGCAACTAAGGAGTGGCTCCGTAAGAAGCATCTCAAGGTCCGGGAGTGGCCTAGCCAGTCTCCAGACCTGAACCCAATAGAACATCTTTGGAGGGAGCTGAAAGTCCGTATTGCCCAGCGACAGCCTCGAAACCTGAAGGATCTGGAGAAGGTCTGTGTGGAGGAGTGGGCCAAAATCCCTGCTGCAGTGTGTGCAAACCTGGTCAAGAACTACAGGAAACGTATGATCTCTGTAATTGCAAACAAAGGTTTCTGTACCAAATATTATGTTCTGCTTTTCTGATGTATCAAATACTTATGTCATGCAATAAAATGCAAATGGATTTTTGTTTTAGATTTAGTCTCTCACAGTTGAAGTGTACCTATGATAGAAATTACAGACCTCGACATGCTTTGTAAGTAGGAAAACCTGCAAAATCGGCAGTGTATCAAATACTGGTTCTCCCCACTGTAATAACCTCAGATATGAGGTTTACACCTAAGATGAATGAGTGAGTATGATACTGTTTACACAACTGTAATATGATTTTGGACTGTTTAATGAAGGAAAATACAATTCCCGTTTGATTTGAACTAAATCAGAGGACCGCCCCTGAGCCCAGTTAGGGTCAGGCATCCTGGGACAGCCTCTTTTCTGCAATTCCGAAAAGAAGAAAAAAACTTTGAGAAATTATCATCAGATCATGTTTTTTTCTCCATTAGGAGGACAAAGGTTGTAGACCATTGCTGAATCTTTTAACCACACCACGTGGTTAAACTCTTAGACTATCAATACCGACAGAATAAGAACAAGTCTTTGATATTAATTACTAGTCTGCAGCTAGGAATTCGGTATCATTAAACGCGAAGAACGACAACCGACGAAACATCCATTCTATAACAAATGAATGATTGTCACTCTGAACTATCCCCTCTATCCAAGACAGAGAGAGAGAGAATTAAACTCTCCAACAGAAACAAACTTTTCAACAAAGATCCCAATGACACACTGAGCGTAAATATATATATTCATTGGAATTGTTCCTGAATGAGTGAGGGTTCATGTGCAAAGGATTAGCATTTCAATTGTTATAATTATCACTTTGTAGTGACTTCTTAGTCGACCCCCACTTCCCCTTGTCTAACAAGCCGCGATGCCGGTTTAGCCCACTAGTGCACATTCCCCTATCATTTCTTGTAACCACATTTACCTTGTTTGTTTGTTAATGCATTTCTGTGAATTACTTAGTTAGTAATAAATAAATGATTTAAGACAATTGATGGATGGATGACTCATAGTGAAGACTGGGTTCGTGCAGAAAACCAACAATTTACGACGCTTGGAATGAGACTAACGTGAGGTAAAGTAAATAATCCATTAATCAGAAGACTATGGATCAGATATGAAAATATCTGAAAGGTTATCTTAGGAAGTTATAACCTTGTAATCTGAATAGTTTTCCTTGGTGCCCCAACTTCCTAGTTAATTAGAGTTACGTGATTAATCAGTTGATCGCATAATACTAATTACATAGAATCTTTGATAAAAACTAAGTCTTCAATTTAATGATAGTAAAGACACGACAGATGTGTGTGTGCATGGTAAAGGTCTGTGTGTGTGTGTGTGCGTGCGTGCACGCACCTATTGCATGCATGAATGTGTGTCTGTGTGCCTACCACATGGGTGTGTGTGTGTGTGGGTGAATGAGAAAGCGGAACTATCTTGCAAGTCACGTCTTGGCTCATTTTAATATGTAGAACATGTTCCACAGACAGTTCCATAGTATTGAGCGGGCTGGCTGACGGTGCAGTGTGTTTCGCTGCCTGACCATTTGTCTTCAGAGATACCAAATAGTTTGTGACCATGTCAGCAATGATTAAGTTCACCCTGAACAGCTCAAATTCCCTCCGTTTTTATTTTATTTTACTCAGAGACAGCGTGTGTGTGCTTCAGCACTCAGGGGGAGCTTAGAGAAGACATGAAGAGTCTATTCTTTGTCATAATAATTATATATATAGAACACTATCCATATCTATGAACCTTCCTGAGAAGCAAATCACAGAAGATAAGCATCTCACCATCTCCTGCCTTCATCAGTAGTACTACCAACCTGAATTACTTGAGGAGAATGCTGCACAGATTTCAAATCTAAATTAGAGATCTGTAAAAACAGCCATCAGGCAGAGTACATGTACGTACATTTGTGCATGACACAAGTCATTTTTCCGACAATTGTTTACTGACAGATTATTTAACTTATAATTCACTGTATCACAATTCCATTGGGTCAGAAGTTTACATACACTAAGTTGACTGTGCCTTTAGACAGCTTGGAAAATTCAAAAAAAATGTCATGCTTTAGAAGCTTCTGATAGGCTAATTGACATCATTGGGTCAATTGGAGGTGTACCTGTGGATGTATTTCAATTCCTACCGTCAAACTCAGTGCCTCTTCGCTTGATATCATGGGAATATCAAAAGAATTCAGCAAAGACCTCAGAATAAAAAAAAATGTAGACCTTGAGCGCAATTTCCAAATGCCTGAAGGTACCACGTTCATCTGTACAAACAATATGGTGCAGTATAAACACCATGGGACCACACAGCCGTCATACCGCTCAGGAAGGAGACGCATTCTGTCTCCTAGAGATGAACGTACTTTGGTGCAAAAAGTGCAAATCCCAGAACAACAGCAGAGGACCTTGTGAAGATGCTGGAGGAAACAGATACAAAAGTATCTATATCCACAGTAAAACGAGTCCTATATCGACATAACCTGAAAGGCCGCTCAGCAAGGAAGAAGCCACTGCTACAAACCCGCCATAAAAAAAGCCAGACTATGGTTTGCAACTGCACATGGGGACAAAGATGGTCCTTTTTGGAGAAATGCCCTCTGGTCTGATGAAACAAAATTAGAACTGTTTGGCCATAATGACCATCGTTATGTTTAGAGGAAAAAGGGGAATTCTTGCAAGCCGAAGAACACCATCCCAACCGTGAAGCACGGGGGTGGCAGCATCATGTTGTGGGGGTGCTTTGCTGCAGGAGGGACTGGTGCACTTCACAAAATAGATGGCATCATGAGGAGGAAATTATGTGGATATATTGAAGCAACGTCTCAAGACATCAATCAGGAAGTTAAAGCTTGGTCACAAATGGGTCTTTGAAATGGACAATGACCCCAAGCATACTTCCAAAGTTGTGGCAAAATGGCTTAAAGGACAAAGTCAAGTTATTGGAGTGGCCAACACAAAGCCCTGACCTCAAGCCCATAGAAAACTTGTGGGCAGAACTGAAAAAGCGTGTGCGAGCAAGGAGGCCTACAAACCTGACTCAGTTACACCAGCTCTGTCAGGAGGAATGGGCCAAAATTCACCCAACTTATTGTGGGAAGCTTGTGGAAGGCTACCCGAAACATTTGACCCAAGTTAAACAATTTAAAAGGCAATGCTACCAAATACTAATTGAGTGTATGTAAACTTCTGACCCACTGGGACAACGTGATGAAAGAAATACAAATATTAAATAAATCACTACTATTATTCTGATATTTCAAATTTTTTAAATAAAGTGGTGATCCTAACTGACCTAAGACAGGGAATTTTTGTGAATAACCGAGTTTAAAATGTATTTGGCTAAGGTGTATGTAAACTTCCGTCTTCAACTGTATTTACCAACATGCCGATTAACGAGTTTGCAATTTGAAAGATAATCAGAAGTTGACAGACCCAGACCCTCCCACCAAATGCCACTTATTCTTTGATGGAATGCAGAAAGTGGGAAATGTAATCATCCTCTTTTAGCCTCTCCTGACCTCTCCCCTCTATCGTCAAAGGAACTTTAATCTCAAAAGCTGTCTGGCAGGCAGGTGAACTTTGACAAGCGAAAAGAGAAGAAGAAGCCTATCACCACTTCCTCTCCATGCGTGTAATGTGAATTGTGGATGGATGGAAGGGAAGAAAATAAAAAAACATCCCAGAAAATGTCCTGCATCTGTCTTCTCTGTGGTCAATATTTGACAAAGAGAGGAAGAGACTAGTAAGCTAAAGTAGGCCAATCAGCCCTGCAGTGTATAACCACTGCCCCAACAGTGTAAAAGGAAGTTAATACACTGCTCAAAAAAATAAAGGGAACACTAAAATAACACATCCTAGATCTGAATGAATGAAATATTCTTATTAAATACTTTTTTCTTTACATAGTTGAATATGCTGACAACAAAATCACACAAAAATTATCAATGGAAATCAAATGTATCAACCCATGGAGGTCTGGATTTGGAGTCACAATCAAAATTAAAGTGGAAAACCACACTACAGGCTTATCCAACTTTGATGTAATGTCCTTAAAACAAGTCAAAATGAGGCTCAGTAGTGTGTGTGGCCTCCACATGCCTGTATGACCTCCCTACAACGCCTGGGCATGCTCCTGATGAGGCAACTCCTGGACAGTCTGTGGTGCAACATGGCGTTGGTGGATGGAGCGAGACATGATGTCCCAGATGTGCTCAATTGGATTCAGGTCTGGGGAACAGGCGGGCCAGTCCATAGCATCAATGCCTTCTTCTTGCAGGACATGCTGACACACTCCAGCCACATGAGGTCTAGCATTGTCTTGCGTTAGGTGGAACCCAGGGCCAACCGCACCAGCATATGGTCTCACAAGGGGTCTGAGGATCTCATCTCAGTACCTAATGGCAGTCAGGCTACCTCTGGCGAGCACATGGAGGGCTGTGCGGGCCACCAAATAAATGCCACCCCACACCATGACTGACCCACCGCCAAACCGGTCATGCTGGAGGATGTTGCAGGCAGCAGAACGTTCTCCACGGCGTCTCCAGACTCTGTCACATCTGTCACGTGCTCAGTGTAAACCTGCTTTCATCTGTGAAGAGCACAGGGCACCAGTGGCGAATTTGCCAATCTTGGTGTTCTCTGGCAAATGCCAAACGTCCTGCACGGTGTTGGGCTGTAAGCACATCCCCCACCTGTGGATGTCGGGCCCTCATACCACCCTCATGGAGTCTGTTTCTGACCGTTTGAGCAGACACATGCACATTTGTGGCCTGCTGGACGTCATTTTGCAGGGCTCTGGCAGTGCTCCTCCTTGCACAAAGGCGGAGGTAGCGGTCCTGCTGCTGGGTTGTTGCCCTCCTACGGCCTCCTCCACGTCTCCTGATGTACTGGCCTGTCTCCTGGTAGCGCCTCCATGCTCTGGACACTATGCTGACAGACATAGCAAACCTTCTTGCCAGAGCTCGCATTGATGCGCCATCCTGGATGAGCTGCACTACCTGAGCCACTTGTGTGGGTTGTAGACTCCGTCTCATGCTACCACTAGAGTGAAAGCACCGCCAGCATTCAAAAGTGACCAAAACATCAGCCAGGAAGCATAGGAACTGAGAAGTGGTCTGTGGTCACCCCCTGCAGAACCACTCCTTTATTGGGGGTGTCTTGCTAATTGCCTATAATTTCCACCTGTTGTCTATTCCATTTGCACAACAGCATGTGAAATGTATTGTCAATCAGTGTTGCTTCCTAAGTGGACAGATTGATTTCACAGAAGTGTGATTGACTTGGAGTTCCATTGTGTTGTTTAAGTGTTCCCTTTATTTTTTTGAGCAGTGTATATCAAAGTGATTCAATATTAAAAATGAATCTTTAGTTCACCAAACTCAGCTCATTTTTCCAGGGGCTGGAAGTGACCTAGAGAAGTGAAGACTTTAGGATGCAGTATTGTCCAGAGATAAAGTATCATGGAACACAATTGAGCTTGATGTGAAAAACACTAAGCCCTTCCCCTAGCCCCCTAACATCGGCAGTTCCAAAATAACGCAAAGAAAACAGATACTGGTAGGTGGATATAGCCTAATATGGTGGTTAAAATTACATCATCACAACCGGATTACGTCATCATTAACGACATTGCAACCAGTTTTGTACCACGGTGCACAGGCTAGTGATTATTTAGGCTACCTATCCAGTCCCATCAGGTCAGAAATGATTGTGGTGTGTCTACTAGAGGTCGACCAATTAATCGGAATGGCAGATTAAGTCAAGCCGATTTCAAGTTTTCATATCAATCGGAAATCGGTATTTTTGGACACCGATTTCGCCGTTCAAAAAAAAAATGTATACACCTTTATTTAATCTTTATTTAACCAGGCAAGTCAGTTAAGAACACATTCTTGTTTACAATGACGGCCTAGGAACGGTGGGTTAACTGCCTTGTTCAGGGGCAGAACGACAGATTTTTACCTTGTCAGCTCGGGGATTCAATCTTGCAACCTTCCAGTTAACTAGTCCAACGCTCTAACCACCTGCCTCTCATTGCACTCCACGAGGAGCCTGTCTGTTACGCAAAAGCAGTAAGCCAAGGTAAGTTGCTAGCTAGCATTAAAATCATTAAACTTATCTTATAAAAAAGAATCAATCAATCATAATCACTAGTATACTACACATGGTTGAACCTGCATATTTAGCTAAAATAAATCCAGGTTAGCAGGCAATATTAACCAGGTGAAATTGTGTCACTTCTCTTGCGTTCATTGCAAGCAGAGTTAGGGTATATGCAACAGTTTGGGCCGCCTAATTTGCCAGAATTTAACGTAACTATGACATAACATTGAAGGTTGTGCAATGTAACAGGAATATTTAAACTTATGGATGCCACCCGTTAGATAAAATACGGAACAGTTCCATATTTCACTGAAAGAATAAACGTCTTGTTTTCGAGATGATAGTTTCCAGATTCTACCATATTAATGACCTAAGGCTCGTATTTCTGTGTGTTATGTTATAATTAAGTCTATGATTTGATAGAGCAGTCTGACTGAGCGATGGTAAGCACCAGCAGGCTCGTAAGCATTCATTCAAACAGGACTTTTGTGCATTTTGCAAGCAGCCCTTTGCTGTGCTTCAAGCATTGTGCTGTTTATGACTTCAAGCCTATCAACTCCCAAGATTAGGCTGGTGTAACCGATGTGAAATGGCTAGCTAGTTAGCGGGGTGCGCGCTAATAGTGTTTCAAACGTCACTCGCTCTGAGACTTGGAGTGGTTATTCCCCTTGCTCTGCAAGGGCCGCGGCTTTTGTGGAGCGATGGGTAACGATGCTTCGAGGGTGGCTGTTGTCAATGTGTTCCTGGTTCGAGCCCAGGTAGGGGCGAGGAGAGGGACGGAAGCTATACTGTTACACTGGCAATACTAAAGTGCCTATAAGAACATTCAATAGTCAAAGGTTAATCAAATACAAATGGTATAGAGAGAAATGGTCCTATAATTCCTATAATAACTACAACCTAAAACATCTTACCTGGGAATATTGAAGACTCATGTTAAAAGGAACCACCAGCTTTCATATGTTCTCATGTTCTGAGCAAGGAACTTAAACGTTAGCTTTCTTACATGGCACATAATGCACTTTTACTTTCTTCTCCAACACTTTGTTTTTGCATTATTTAAACCAAATTGAACATCTTTCATTATTTATTTGAGGCTAAATAGATTTTATTGATGTATTATATTAAGTTAAAATAATTGTTCATTCAGTATTGTTGTAATTGTCATTATTACAAATAAATAATAATTAAAAAAAGCTTTTTTTGGTCCTCCAAAAATCGGTATCCGCGTTGAAAAATCATAAATCAGTCGACCTCTAGTGTCTACCTGCCCCTGGTCAAAACGACCTGGCACTTGATACCACACCTAGGCTCAGGTACCATAGAACTAACCACAGCTAATTAATGATTTATACTGCTTAATTACACACAGATCGATTGACTAAATATACATACTAATCAATTGCACACAAACTGATAACGATTTATTCTTGAGTTATTAAGTCCAACCCTTTAAACCCGTGGGAATTGGCCTATACGAATAGTGCTAAGTTGAAATGTTTCTTGCAGAAGAAATATGAAGAGCATATGCATAACCATGGTAGCAACTGAAAGGGAACAGTTTGGAGATTATGAAAATATTAGACCAAAGGTCTGAAACAAGGCATCGTGTGAAAGCTTGTTCTATTGCCCACATGACTAGCTAAGTTACAAAATACTATCTTACAATTAGGCTTTCACAATTCAATTCAGGGAAAACAAATCATAATCTTGGTGCACATAAAAAATAAGTAATTCAAGTGTGTGCCCCAACAAATCTTCACAATAGACAAACATAGGCTCATTCTGTTCAGAACAACAGCAAGGGTATGATGCCTTGTCATCTTGTAACTACATCCAACATAGTGATCATAAACGTTCACATGAGTTTTATAATATGGAATAATATGGAAATGTGAAGTGGCTTGCTTGTATGACATCCTTAATAAAGTGATGCTCTGCTTTGTTGACACCACACTCCACAAAGCAAGTCCTGCAGGCTCTAGTTTGACCTTACCTTGATTATTGTCCAGTCACATGGTCAAGTGCTGCAAAGAAAGACCTAGTTAAGCTGCAGCTGGCCCAGAACAGAGTGGCACTTCTTGCTCTTAATTGGAGGGCTAATATTAATACTATGACTCTTGACTAAGAGTTGAGGAAAAACTGTGTCACTTCTTGTTTTTATAAGAAACGATGTGTTGGAAATTCCAAAAGGTTTGCATAGTCAACTTACACACAGCACTGACACACACACACTTACCCCACCAGACATGCCACCAGGGGTCTTTTCACAGTCCCCAGGTCCAGAACAAATTCTAAGAAACGTACAATATTATACAGAGCCATGCGTGCATGGACCTCCCTTCCATCTTATACAGCGCAAGTCAACAGCAAACCAGGTTTCAAAAAACAAATAAGGCAACACCTCACAGCACAAAGCCTCTCCCCCATGTGACCTAATGGTTGTACTAACATGTATGTGTGACTGATAGATGCACACACACTACATGTTCGTCTGTTGTGTGCAATGTATTTTTGTTATGTGTAGGACCCCAGTAAGACTAACCCTAAACATCAAAGCTGTATTTATTATAATTCTCAATGTCTCATCTTTCAAAATACATAGAGTCATGCTAATGTACAGCATATTGCTCACTCAGACAACAAAAGTGCAAAAGTTGGCCAATTACTGGAAGGGATGGGGGCAACTTCTGGTCGCGCGATTAACCAAAATGGTGTATATTTTTTGTTTTTAAAATAACTAATTGACAGGTGCCTGTAAAATTATTTTTATTCCATTTCGTTTAGGTTTTTTCTGTGAGCTCAATATGGACATTGCACAGTTTTTCTAGAGATAAGTCAGATCAAACCCGAACTGCGATGTAGTAGGAAGCCAATATTCTACAAAATTACCAAGTTTTCTGCTGTAAACTAACTACAATGACCACAATCCATTGCACGCTTACATGTCCGGTCTGTTTTTCTTTTACACCTGCTAAATAACAGAGAGAAGAATGCACGATCGACTGCACGAGGTATCTCTACCTGAAAATACATGATCTAAGTGACAGTTTCAGCAGTCGTTAAAGTATGCCTTATTTACTTTGAAGAACAAGTAAAATAGTGTTTTTGGCAGACAGCATAGGCAGCAGCTCTATAGAGATGAGATGACTTGGAATGAAATAATAAAGTCATTGAATAAAACAAATGTAATATACACAACAACTCAAATATTTGATTAAAGTAAATGTGAATAAGTGATGGTTAATAAGTGATAAGCAGTAATGGACAGTCACTACCATCATGGAACTTTATTATGTGTTGTCACAGCATTCAACCCACATAATGCACAGTGCATTTAGATTTTTTATAACCAAAACTGAAAACCATGATTCTTTTTTATTAATCTAACTGAAACTACCTCAAAAAGCACTAATCGCTCAGCACTACAATCCGTACAGTGCTGTGAAGCAGAGCCAGAGCTCTGATGTCATGTATAGCATACGTTACTGTACAGCCACTGCGTTCCAATTTTGGCATTTAACAGTGCCCAAATCTGCCATTTTCAGCCTGTGTATGAGTACGAGTGTGAAGGACTACAAGTCCAATGCAGACGTTTTTTGGCTCAATATCAAATCATTTCTGGGTAACAATTAAGTACCTTACTGTGATTGTTTTCAATGAAAATGGTGGGGGAAAGCAAAGAGCAATTTCTCATGCTAGAATTTTGCTAGGACTGTCTGGGAGTTGTCTGAGTGGCGAGGGGCAAACTGAAAACAAGCTGTTATTGGCAGAGAGCTTTGGAACTTTTATTGGTCTATTAACTCATTTACAATTTCACAGTATTCTCTCTCACACATGCAGGATAATCTCATTTTTGACTGAACTGGGCCTTTAAATTAGGTGGTTAATTTACAGTATCACAACCACTGCTGTAAATGTATTTGAATAAACTAATGGGAAATGAATGACTCAAATAGATAACATGAATCCCTTAGGCTATACAAATATTTTTTTAAATATTCAAGAAACATTTGGAAAAACTAAAACTCCAGCCTTATATATATATATATATATGTATATATATATATATATATTTCTTTGATGCCTACGATTTGGAACCCCAGCAATGACAAATGATCCATCCTTATCCTCCCAATCACATCTTCAGCTAGTCGCAGCTTTGTTCACATTTTAAGGGGTAAAAAAACAACTATTAGCCTCCAAGCGAAGAAAACATCTCCAAAAAGAGGAGACAGAAGGCAGGAGAGACGAGGAGTGATACTGCTAGCTCAGCATGGGGTTCAGTGTATGAAACATAACAGTCAGGCACTGGGCTCACTGTGCTACACAGGGAACAGCTTCAGTGACATCCAGTAGAATCAGTTCCATGCTGTGGGGAAATACAGACTGAAATCACTGACTGAATTCAGCTACAGGCCATGGAGGAAGTAACTTCAATATAAAACAGTCAGTGTACTCTGTAGGCAAAGCCTGGGAAACAGTGAACTACAGGGGCAACTGCCTTAATTTAAGCCAGTCAGCTCTGCTCCAAGCTACAGGGGGAGAGCAATAGAGAAGGCTGTATAATGTAGAGAGAGGATACTTCACTGAACTAAATCAAATCAAATTTATTTATATAGCCCTTCGTACATCAACTGATATCTCAAAGTGCTGTACAGAAACCCAGCCTAAAACCACAAACAGCAAGCAATGCAGGTGTAGAAGCACGGTGGCTAGGAAAAACTCCCTAGAAAGGCCAAAACCTAGGAAGAAACCAAGAGAAGAACCAGGCTATGAGGGGTGGCCAGTCCTCTTCTGGCTGTGCCGGGTGGAGATTATAACAGAACATGGCCAAGATGTTCAAATGTTCATAAATGACCAGCATGGTCAAATAATAATAATCACAGGCAGAACTGTTGAAACTGGAGCAGCAGCACAGCCAGGTGGACTGGGGACAGCAAGAAGTCATCATGCCAGGTAGTCCTGAGGCATGGTCCTAGGGCTCAGGTCCTCCGAGAGAAAGAGGGAAAGAGAGAATTAGAGAGAGCATACTTAAATTCACACAGGACACCGGATAAGAGACAGGAGAAGTACTCCAGATTTAACAAACTGACCCTAGCCCCCCGACACATAAACTACTGCAGCATAAATACTGGAGGCTGAGACAGGAGGGGTCAGGAGACACTGTGGCCCCATCCGATGATACCCCCGGACAGGGCCGCACAGGAAGGATATAACCCCACCCACTTTGCCAAAGCACAGCCCCCACACCCTAGAGGGATATCTTCAACCACCAACTTACCATCCTGAGACAAGGCCGAGTATAGCCCACAAAGATCTCCGCCACGGCACAACCCAAGGGGGGGCGCCAACCCAGACAGGAAGATCACATCAGTGACTCAACCCACTCAAGTGACGCACCCCTCCTAGGGACAGCATGAAAGAGCACCAGTAAGCCAGTGACTCAGCCCCTGTAATAGGGTTAGAGGCAGAGAATCCCAGTGGAAAGAGGGGAACCGGCCAGGCAGAGACAGCAAGGGCAGTTCGTTGCTCCAGAGCCTTTCCGTTCACCTTCACACTCCTGGGCCAGACTACACTCAATCATATGACCCACTGAAGAGATGAGTCTTCAGTAGAGACTTAAAGGTTGAGACCGAGTTTGTGTCTCTGACATGGGTAGGCAGACCGTTCCATAAAAATGGAGCTCTATAGGAGAAAGCCCTGCCTCCAGCTGTTTGCTTAGAAATTCTAGGGACAATTAGGAGGCCTGAGTCTTGTGACCGTAGCGTACGTGTAGGTAT
Organism: Oncorhynchus clarkii lewisi; assembly: GCF_045791955.1. Classification (NCBI taxonomy): domain Eukaryota; kingdom Metazoa; phylum Chordata; class Actinopteri; order Salmoniformes; family Salmonidae; genus Oncorhynchus; species Oncorhynchus clarkii. The sequence continues at coordinate 21,030,631 of NC_092149.1, read as the reverse complement.
GTACGGCAGGACCAAATCAGAGAGATAGGTAGGAGCAAGCCCATGTAATGCTTTGTAGGTTAGCAGTAAAACCTTGAAATCAGCCCTTGCCTTGACAGGAAGCCAGTGTAGGGAGGCTAGCACTGCATAATATGATCAATTTTTGGGGTTCTAGTCAGGATTCTAGCAGCCGTATTTAGCACTAACTAAAGTATATTTAGTGCTTTATCCGGGTAGCCGGAAAGTAGAGCATTATCTATCCTAGAAGTGACAAAAGCATGGATTAATTTTTCTGCATCATTTTTGGACAGAAAGTTTCTGATTTTTGCAATGTTACGTAAGTGGAAAAAAGCTGTCCTTGAAACAGTCTTGATATGTTCGTCAAAAGAGAGATCAGGGTCCAGAGTAACGCCTAGGTCCTTCACAGTTTTATTTGAGACGACTGTACAACCATTAAGATTAATTGTCAGATTCAACAGAAGATCTCTTTGTTTCTTGGGACCTAGAAAAAGAATCTCTGTTTTGTCCGAGTTTAAAAGTAGAACGTTTGCAGCCATCCACTTCCTTATGTCTGAAACACATGCTTCTAGTGAGGGCAATTTTGGGGCTTCACCATGTTTCATTGAAATGTACAGCTGTGTGTCATCCGCATAGCAGTGAAAGTTAACATTATGTTTTCGAATGACATCCCCAAGAGGTAAAATATATAGTGAAAACAATAGTGGCTACTGCATAGGCTACTGTATATAGAGAGGAAAGAGCAGATCAGCATAGCTAAGTTACAGCAGGACACATATCCTAGTACAGGGGAGAACGCTTCAGCACCAACCAAGGCAGTGTATTCTCTGGTACTAACCTGGTCCCAGATCCATTTGTGCTGGACACTGATCATAGGAGTTGGCAAGACAGTAGAAACAGATCTAGGACCAGGCTAAGGGATAATGCCACCCCTCAATATAATAACAAGTCTACAGTGAACATGTTGTCCCCCACGAATGATGTGGCGCTCCTCCCTGTGTCAATTATTCCAACATATGTTGTGTGGAAAGACATTCCATTTGTAAGTACCAAATTACATAGGTAATTATGGGAAACTTGTTTCTAATGAGAAGATGTTAACATGTCCAAAACAACCTGACTGTAGCTCAAACGGGGCAGGAGCTATGCTTGTACAAATGTTGGTTTGGTGGAGGACAAAATGGCCCTAACGTGTTGCTCATGAGGGGATGCATATAACAGCTCATTCCATGACAGTAGCTCAAACGGAACAGGAGACATGCTTGTTCAAACTTTTGAAATTCAGTAGATTACTACAGTACCCCCCTTGGGCCAATCAGTGTCATTGTGTATGTGCCGGATCTCTATGGCAAGATGCATCATTCACCAAAGTTTCGCCAAAATTGGGCCAGTGCTGTCTGAGATATTGCATGTGACGAACGTACTAAAGGACGTAGACAGAGGCACAGTTCCCTTCCAGATGTCATTGTGGGGACAGTAATACCATACAAGGCATGAGCCAGGTATTTGTCTATAGAGTGAAATCCTACTTTGCTACATTTTCTCTGATTTGTGAGAAGTAGTGGAAGGCAAGAGGGGCAAAAGGAGAGTGACTGGTCTAGTGCTGGAGATGATGACTATCTTGGACTTAAATGGATCATGGTGCATTACCTCCCCCAACCTCCCATCCTCCTCCCCCAACCTCCCATCCTCCTCCCCCAAAAACTAGAGAAATAGTGAAGGACCTGAGCTAAGCTTAATGGGCTATCTTTAGGTAATAGCTTTTCAGTGTATTGAGCCGTTTGACAATCATGCAGAACACGAGAGCAATACACAGCTCCAAAACAGACCTGAGGGGTAGGTGATGGGAACAAAGAAATGAGAGAACAATGTGGGAGGGAGGGAGGGAGGGAGGGAGGGAGGGAGGGAGGGAGGGAGGGAGGGAGGGAGGGAGGGAGGGAGGGAGGAAAAAGGTATAGAATGGAATATAAGTTATGGTGGAATGTTGAACCTTTCGGTAAAGAGGATGGTGAATAGCGTTTTCACAGTTATGTGAAATGTACATAAAATTAACATTTTCCATCTTGAATAGCAGTAGGGAAGTATTTGTAATTGTATGCCTTAGTAGGCTACAGCTTTACCAACCTTCACCCATGACAAAGAGACAGGGACACTGCATTTCATACTGTACCTCTCTGTACTAGAGTACTGGACACCATCAAAGATTTACAGAGTCTAATATTGATTTGTACATCAAACCCTCAGATAGATCTTTAAGGGTTGTTGGAGCTGGACTGTGTTGTTTGTGTTGTAATGATTAACATCCAAACATGGACCAGGTGTTAAAGGTCATGACCCCGCTGAGAAATGCATAGCCAAGAGTCGACCTTAGTGACCCTATCATACATCACCCTCTCCTCCTCCTATACTTCAGACCACACCTTCTCCTTCCCTTGAAAACCCTGACTTTGATGAAGGTTGTGGGTAAATAAGTATTGAACATCTAAATTAAAAAGGCCCAATATTAAAAGCTGTCCTCCAAATGAGGGGTAGTGACAGGCAAAATAGTTATTTATTTCATCGTTTCATTTTTTTTCAATGATGAATGTTGGAGTCAGTAGATTTGTCTAGGTAGGTAGACTTTGAATTTCAAACCAATTATCTACAGTTTAATTTCTCAACAATGCTCTACCCCGCTGCTCTCAGAGAGTGTGGTGGATCTCTAGTTTCTATGGAGATGACCTGGATGCCTCTGGTGCAGGGGGTGGGGTCTGACTCACCTGGTGGGTAGTTGATCCTGTCTGCAGGGATGGAAAGGAGAGAATTCATGATGGAAGACCTTCGCTGGGGGAGAACAGAGATCATCCCAAATCCCTCTGGGCCCAGCAGCTCAAATAGCTGGAGGAGAGAGAGAGATACAGAGAGAGAGAGATAGAGAAATACAGAGAGAGAGAGAGATGCAGAGAGAGAGAGAGAGAGAGATACAGAGAGAGAGATACAGAGAGAGCGAGACAGAGATACAGAGAGAGAGAGACAGAGATACAGAGAGAGAGACAGACAGAGATACAGAGAGAGAGACAGACAGACAGAGATACAGAGAGAGAGACAGATATACAGAGACACAGAGACAGAGAGAGAGAGATACAGAGAGAGAGAGAGATAGAGATAGAGAGATACAGAGAGAGAGATACAGAGATACAGAGAGAGATACAGAAAGGGAGAGAGATACACAGAGAGAGAGATACAGAGAAAAAAATACAGAGAGAGAGAGAGAGAGGGAGATACAGAGAGCGGTACAGAGAGAGAGAGATACAGAAACAGAGAGAGAGAGAGAGAGAGAGAGAGATACAGAGATACAGAGATACAGAGAGAGAGATACAGAGATACAGAGAGAGAGAGAGATACAAAGAGAGAGAGATACAAAGAGAGAGAGATCCACACTTACTGGCCTGAGGCTAAACCACGACCAACAACATTGGACACTTTATGGAACAAAAACCTTCACTATATCATCCTGGAATATCCAAGGCTTGAGGTCATCTGCCTTTGGCCTAAAGAGCAGGAACCCGGACTTCACCAAAGAAATCGGTAAGACAGACATTGTCATCCTGCAGAAAACCTGGTATAGAGGAGACGGACCCGCTGGTTGCCCTCTAGGCTAAAGAGAGCTGGTAGTCCCATCCACCAAACTACCAGGTGTGAAACAGGGAAGGGACTCAGGGGGTATGCTAATTTGGTATAGAGCAGACCTAACTCACTCAATTAAATTAATCAAAACAGGAACATTTTACATTTGGCTAGAAATTCAAAAGGAAATTATCTTAACAGAGAAAAATGTCCTCCTGTGTGCTACCTATATCCCCCCACTAGAATCCCCATACTTTAATGAAGACAGCTTCCAGGCCCAGGGACATGTACTAGTCTGTGGCAAAATAAATGTCAGAACCGGACAAGAACCTGACACCCTCAGGACACAGGGGGACAAACACCTGCCTGCAGGTGACAGCATTCCCTCCCACATATGCCCCCCTAGACATAACTTTGACAACATAACAAACAAAAATGGGTCACAACTCCTGCAGCTCTGTCGCACGCTGTGAATGTACATAGTCAATGGTAGGCTTTGAGGGGACTCCTATGGTAGGTACACCTATAGCTCATCTCTTGGCAGTAGTACTGTAGACTACTTTATCACTGACCTCAACCCAGAGTCTCTCAGAGCGTTCACAGTCAGCCCACTGACACCCCTATCAGACCACAGCAAATCACAGTCTACTTGAACAGAGCAATACTCAATCACGAGGCATCAAAGCCGAAGGAAATGAGTAACATTAAGAAATGCTATAGATGGAAGGAATGCAGTTTGGAAACCTACCAAAAAACAAGTAGGCAACAACAAATTCAATCCCTTCTAAACAATTTCCTGGGTAAAACGTTCCACTGGAATAGTAAAGGTGTAAACTTGGCAGTAGAAAATCTTAACAATATATTTGACCTCTCAGCTTCCCTATCAAATCTAAAAATCTCAAATAGAAAACCGAAGAAAATGAACAACAATGACAAATGGTTTGATGAAGAATGCAATAATCTAAGAAAGAAATTGAGAAACCTGTCCAACCAAAAACATAGAGACCCGGAAAACCTGAGTCTACGCCTTCACTATGGTGAATCACTAAAACAATACAGAAATACACTATGGAAAAAGAAGGAACAGCACGTCAGAAATCAGCTCAATGTAATTGAAGAATCCATAGACTAACCACTTCTGGGAAAATTGGAAAACACTAAACAAACAACAACACAAAGAATTATCTATCCAAAATGGAGATGTATGGGTAAACCACTTCTCCAATCTTTTTGGCTCTATAACAAAGAATAACGAACAAAAACACCCGGCCTCACCCTACTAGAATCCGAAGTCAAATGTCTACTGTTTGCTGATGATCTGGTGCTTCTGTCACCAACCAAGGAGGGCCTACAGCAGCACATAGATCTTCTGCACAGATTCTGTCAGACCTGGGCCCTGACAGTAAATCTCAGTAAGACCAAAATAATGGTGTTCCAAAAAGGTCCAGTCGCCAGGACCACAAATACAAATTCCATCTAGACACTGTTGCCCTAGAGCACACATACAACTATAGATACCTTGGCCTAAACATCAGTGCCACAGGTAACTTCCACAAAGCTGTGAACGATCTGAGAGACAAGGCAAGAAGGGCATTCTATGCCATCAAAAGGAACATCAATTTCAACATACCAATTAGGATCTGGCTAAAAATACTTGAATCAGTCATAGAGCCCATTGCCCTTTACGGTTGTGAGGTCTGGGGTCCGCTCACCAACCAAGATTTCACAAAATGGGACAAACACCAAATTGAGACTCTGCATGCAGAATTCTGCAAAAATATCCTCCGTGTACAACGTAGAACACCAAATAATGCATGCAGAGCAGAATTAGGCCGATACCCACTAATTATCAAAATCCAGAAAAGAGACGTTGAATTCTACAACCACCTAGAAGGAAGCGATTCCCAAACCTTCCATAACAAAGCCATCACCTACAGAGAGATGAACCTGCTCTGCTCACAAACACAAACACACCCCACAGATCCCCAGGACAGCAGCACAATTAGACCCAACCAAATCATGAGAAAACAAAAAGATCATTACTTGACACATTGGAAAGAATTAACAAAAAAACAGAGCAAACTAGAATGCTATTTGGCCCTAAACAGAGAGTACACAGTGGCAGAATACCTGTCCACTGTGACTGACCCAAACTTAAGGAAAGCTTTGACCATGTACAAACTTAGTGAGCATAGCCTTGCTATTGAGAAAGGCCGCTGTAGACAGACCTGGCTCTCAAGAGAAGACAGGCTATGTGCACACTGCCCACAAAAGGAGGGGGAAACTGAGCGGCACTTCCTAACCTCCTGTCCAACGTATGACCATAGAGATACATATTTCCCTCAGATTACATAGATCCACAAAGAATTCGAAAACAAATCCAATTTTGATAAACTCCCATATGTACTGGGTGAAATTCCACAGTGTGCCATCACAGCAGCAAGATTTGTGACCTGTTGCCACAAGAAAAGGGCAACCAGTGAAGAACAAACACCATTGTAAATACAACCCATATTAATGCTTATTTATTTTCCCTTGTGTACTTTAACTATTTGTACATTGTTGTAACACTGTATATATACAGTGGGGCAAAAAAGTATTTAGTCAGCCACCAATTGTGCAACTTCTCCCACTTAAAAAGAAGAGAGGCCTGTAATATTCATCATAGGTACACTTCAACTATGACAGACAAAATGAGGACAATAAATCCAGATAATCACATTGTAGGATTTTTAATTAATGTATTTGCAAAAAAGTATTTGGTCAATAACAAAAGTTTATCTCAATACTTTGTTATATACCCTTTGTTGGCAATGACAGAGGTCAAACGTTTTCTGTAAGTCTTCACAAGGTTTTCACACACTGTTGCTGGGATTTTGTCCCATTCCTCCATGCAGATCTCCTCTAGAGCAGTGATGTTTTGGGGCTGTTGCTGGGCAACACGGACTTTCAACTCCCTCCAAAGATTTTCTATGGGGTTGAGATCTGGAGACTGGCTAGGCCACTCCAGGACCTTGAAATGCTTCTTACGAAGCCACTCCTTCGTTGCCCGGGCGGTGTGTTTGGGATCATTGTCATGCTGAAAGACCCAGCCACGTTTCATCTTCAATGCCCTTGCTGATGGAAGGAGGTTTTCACTCAAAATCTCACGATACATGGCCCCATTCATTCTTTCCTTTACACGGATCAGTCGTCCTGGTCCCTTTGCAGAAAAACATCCCCAAAGCATGATGTTTCCACCCCCATGCTTCACAGTAGGTATGGTGTTCTTTGGATGCAACTCAGCATTCTTTGTCCTCCAAACACGACAAGTTGAGTTTTTACCAAAAAGTTATATTTTGGTTTCATCAGACCATATGACATTCTTCCAATCTTCTTCTGGATCATCCAAATGCTCTCTAGCCAACTTCAGACGGGCCTGGACATGTACTGGCTTAAGCAGGGGGACACGTCTGGCACTGCAGGATTTGAGTCCCTGGCGGCGTAGTGCATTACTGATCGTAGACTTTGTTACTTTGGTCCCAGCTCTCTGCAGGTCACTCACTAGGTCCCCTGTGTGGTTCTGGGATTTTTGCTCACCGTTCTTGTGATCATTTTGACCCCACGGGGTGAGATCTTGCGTGGAGCCCCAGATCGAGGGAGATTATCAGTGGTCTTATATGTCTTCCATTTCCTAATAACTGCTCCCACAGTTGATTTCTTCAAACCAAGCTGCTTACCTATTGCAGATTCAGTCTTCCCAGCCTGGTGCAGGTCTACAATTTTGTTTCTGGTGTCCTTTGACAGCTCTTTGGTCTTGGCCATAGTGGAGTTTGGAGTGTGACTGTTTGAGGTTGTGGACAGGTGTCTTTTATACTGATAACAAGTTCAAACAGGTCCAATTAATACAGGTAACGAGTGGAGGACAGAGGAGCCTTTTAAAGAAGAAGTTCTGTGAGAGCCAGAAATCTTGCTTGTTTGTAGGTGACCAAATACTTATTTTCCACCATAATTTGCAAATAAATTAATTAAAAATCCTACAATGTGATTTTCTGGATTTTTTTTCTCATTTTGTCTGTCATAGTTGAAGTGTACCTATGATGAAAATTACAGGCCTCATCTTTTTAAGTTGGAGAACTTGCACAATTGGTGGCTGACTAAATACTTTTCCCCCACTGTGTGTGTGTGTATGTGTATGTGTATGTGTATATATATATATATATATATATATATATATATATATATATATATATATATATAATATGACATTAATATCTTTACTGTTTTGAAACTTCTGTATGTGTAACGTTTACTGTTCATTTTTATTGTTTATTTCACTTTATATATTATCTACCTCACTTGCTTTGGCAATGTTAACACATGTTTCCCATGCCAATAAAGCCCTTGAATTGAATTGAAAGAGATACAGAGATACAGAGAGAGAGAGATACACAGAGAGAGATACCGAGAGAGATACAGAGAGAGAGAGAGAGAGAGAGATACAGAGGGAGAGAGATACAGAGATATATATAGAGAGAGAGAGAGATACAGAGAGAAAGCGAGAGAGAGAGAGAGAGCAAGAGCGAAGCAGAGAGAAAAAGAGAGGGCAAGAAGGAGAGGAGCAGAGAGAGAGTAATAGAGGGGGAGACATCAGCTGGTGTGCTTAAGCCAAAAAACACTAAAGCAGTAAACAAACACATCCTATGGTTCAACCTCCATCCTCCCCTCCAAACACACGCATTCAGTGCCAAGACTGAGCACCTGGTAATTACCATGCCCAAAGTAAGTCTGGGCCTGAGACAGAATAATGCTGTGCCGCTTAGCCCCCCAAACACAGCCACCTGGCACTTAGCTGGCTGGGGACAGCAAAACAACAGTAAACCTGACTGGGAGGGAAACGATCACTGAGCAAGGAGCTGGCTAGCACAGGAGAGAAACATACAGTATTAACCATAGGGGGTGGAAATGATGTGTGCAACAGACACAATGAGTATGTTTACATGCCCAGTGTACAAAACATTAGGTGCAAAAAAATTAAGTATTATTTAAAAAAAAAAATGTAACCTTTATTAAACCAGGAAAGTCAGTTTAGAAAACAAATTCTTATTTACAATGACGGCCTACCCCAGTCAAACCCAGACAACGCTGGGCCAATTGTGCGCCGCCCTATGAGACTCCCAATCACGGCCGGATGTGATACTGCCTGGATTCAAACCAGGGACTGTAGTGACGCCTCTTGCACTGAGATGCAGTGCCTTAGACAGCTGCACAAGTCGGGAACACCTGCTCTTTCCATTATATAGACTGACCAGTTGAAAGCTATGATCCCTTATTGATGTCACATGTCAAATCCAATTCAAATCAGTGTACATCAAGGGGAGGAGACAGGTTCAAGATTTTTAAGTCTTGAGACATGGATTGTGTATGTGTGCCATTCAGAGAGTGAATGGGCAAGACAAAAGATTGAAGTGCCTTTGAACGGCGTTTGATAGTAGGTGCCGGGCGCACCAGTTAGAGTATGTCAAGAACTGTAACGCTGCTGGGTTTTTCACGCTCAACAGTTTCCTGTGTGTGTATCAAGAATGTTCCACCACCCAAAGGACATCCAGCCAACTTGACACAACTGTGGGAAGCATTGGAGTCAACGTGGGCCAGCATCCCTGTGGAACGCCTTCGACACCTTGGAAGTAAATGGAAGTAAGCACACGCTGAATAAAACACCTAGTTTCCTGAGCAATCTGGAATTATTAGGGCAACAGCTTAATCCGTGTTCCATCGGTGTAATTGATCTGCACATGTGCCAGCACCGGTAGCACAAGCCTCCCTCTTATGCACGAGTGACGTGAGTTTGGGAAAAACTGAAAATAAGCATCTTAAAAATACATTTCACATACAAACTATATACGTCCAAACTCAATCAGGCTTCACAAAAATAACATGGCCGTTGTGGTAGAATGTTTATTTTGATTACCGATTTTCTGCATTTATTTAAGTCCCATCAGGAAGCCTGACTTCAGATATGTCCATGTAAACATGATTATTAAGGAAATTGTTTATGTGCATGTAACTGTACTCAATGAGACAACATCAAAACCAACATAGTACCTGACATTAGAAGATATGAGCATTTTTGAATATATATAAAATATCCCTTTCTTTTTTTTTTGTTTAAATAAAGCTAAAAAACAACAAAATTGATCATTCAATTCATGCTTTTCAGTCTGCAGATGGATAAATGGATGGATAGTTTGATGGAAAGAGAAACTTTGCTCTTTTGCTTTTCCACATCCTCTCTGGAGACTTGGCTAGCCACCGCGGTAGAGGAGCCAAACAACAGATGCACTTTGATGATGTCAGGTGACAGGTCAGCCAGGTCCTTTGTGAAGGGTAGTCTGTTTCTCTAAATGCTGGGTCTTGGTTTTATTCCTTTCCCTCTCAGTGACTGGAGGGTCGTTCCATGCCGTTTCAGAAAGCAATGACACCCACAATCTCTGATTGTTCTGAAATCATTTCTGTCATTTGAAATAGATAAGATTTGGCATGGGGGGGGGGGGGGGGGGGGGGTTTGACAATTTCTTTGGAATCCTCATGTCTTAGGTTATGTACTATATTTACTGAATTTGGGTGCAATCAATTAGCTTAATTTCTCAGAGATAATGTTGCAGGGGGCCTCCCGAGTGGCGCAGCGGTCTAAGGCGTCACTACAGACCCGAGTTTGTTCCCAGGCTATGTCACAGCCGGCCGCGACTGAGAGACGGCGCACTATTGGCCCAGTGTTGTCCGAGTTAGGAGAGGGTTTGGCCGGCCGGGATGTCCTTGTCCCATCGCGCTCTAGCGACTCCTTGTGGCGGGCTGGTCGCATGCACGCTGACTGCGGTCGCCAGCTGTACGGCGTCTCCGCCGACACATTGGTGCGACTGTCTACCGGGTTAAGCGAGCAGTGTGTCAAGAAGCAGTGTGGCTTGGCAGGGTCGTGTTTCGGAGGAGGCATGACTCTCGACCTTCGCCTTTCCCGAGTCCGTACGGGAGTTTCAGCGATGGGACAAGACTAACTACCAATTGGATATCATAAAATGATCTGTAACCTTCTGTTTCTTACAACATAATTGATTTCAGAACAATCTGAGGTGGTGGGTGTCGAAAACCTTGTGCTTTTTGGAGGTGAAATGACCCTGGGACTGTGTTGATATTGTTGGTCTGTTTTTCCCCTGCTGCCCTGAGAAAATATATTTTTTATGGGCACTCATGAATTCTGTCCTTGAAGTTCATTGGATCCTCTCAGCCTGGAAGGGAAGGTGAGGAGGACAGAGAAGTCCGCTGGGAGTGAGAGAATTTTCCCCTCAGAAGGAAGGAGCTCACAGACCTAACCACCCTGAAGCCATTTTTTTTTACCTTTAAGCCTGGATGAGGCTGAGACATTAGGTGAACTGTGAACCATAGATTGTTCTGGAAAACGCATAGGCTACAACAAGCTTTCAGGAAGACAGGCAACTATCAGTGTCCACATAGAGCACTGGTTATAATACAAAATGTTGAATGAGACTGCCAATACAAGCAGCACACCTGCATACAGTAGGATTTACAGCGGTCATGAATATAATAACTCAATATTCTGGTGCTTTAATGGAGCTTCAGCTCTCTTCACAAAAAACTAAAACATACCTTTATTGCAGCAAATGTCATCATTCCAGGGGTACAAATGAGAGGTAATAAAATAAAAAGCGGGGGTTTATCCTCTGTCACATGTAATGGTACAGAGTCTTTAAACTTTGCTGTTGAATTTGGAGTCACACACAGAGAGGAGGGCACACACACAAAGGGCACTCCACATCGAAAGATGTCAGTAGGAGAGTTGGCTTCCAAATGTCAGCTACGTGAAGAACATTAGAAGAGAATGTAGACTCAGGTATTAGTAAAACCTACACTCTGCTGTGGAGAGAAGGAAAGAGAAGGGAGGGAGAGGGACTCAAGAGGACAGAAAGAGGCACTGTCTAATTCATAAGTGAAAGTTATGGATGAAATCTCATTGCCAGAGGTCTCAGCATGTGGCCGGCAGAGCATGTGGCCTAAGGGGCACTCTAACCCTGACCTTTAACTGCTAACAGACAAGCACGCAGACACACACCTCTTCTAGACTGGATGCTGGATAACAGAGAGCCACTAATAAATTATATTAATTAAATGTGTGTGGCGACCTTGTGTTTTTGTGGGCTGCAGGGGAGCGAGGGAGAGAGAGAACGACTCTAAATTAAGCACCTGTATAAGAGAGATGGGAGCTCTGCCCAGAGCCTCATCAATCCATCCTTCCTCTCCTCTGTCACAACCTGGCATCTATCCTTCTGTGTAAGTGTGTTATTTTCTTGTGGAAGAAGTGAACATGTCTCAATAACACCATGGCTCAGCACAGACTAAGTGCTGCCTTAATTGCCTGTTGTTGCCCAGTACTTCTGGCTAGTCTTGATTCATTGGTAACGGTGCAAATCCTTTCCACATACACTAAACCCAAGGTCTTTCCACCCTCTAAAAACCTGAGAGAATCTCAGACATTAAACATTGAACCTGAACACTGTTTCACTTATTGTGTGTGGCATACTGCACAATACCGCAGCCTTTATCCCGGTGTGTATGTCAGGCATACTGCAGCCTTTATCCTGGTGTGCATGTCAGGCATACCGCAGCCTTTATCCTGGTGCGTATGTCAGGCATACCGCAGCCTTTATCCTGGTGCGTATGTCAGGCATACCGCAGCCTTTATCCTGGTGTGTATGTCAGGCATACCGCAGCCTTTATCCTGGTGTGCAGTAAAGTCTTCCTCCTCTCTTACAAGGTTAAGGTCAGAGCTCCAGATCTCTCCAAACTCCAGATCTCTCCAGACATGTACCACGTCAACCTCACACCGACACACTAAAGGCCAAGGTTGACCTGCCGTGGAGACGAGGTCCAAAGTGGATGTGGTCTGAACCGGGGTTTAAACCCCAGAGGCCAGCTGGCTAAGGTCAAGGAATAACTGAGGTTTGGGTCGGCACAATAGTGTGGAAAGGGTAAAGGTGGTGTGAGAGAGGGCTGCTCACCTCGTTCTGCAGCTCGTCGTCACTCTTGGTGGAGGCCAGCATCTCAAACAGGGAGGTGCACAGTTCCTCAGGGCTGGAGGAGATCATGTTGCCTCCGTTCAGGAACTTCTCCACCTCCCCCTCAGGTTTGGTCCCATCCCCAGAGCTCTGAGCCCCTCCCGGGCTTAGCCTGCCTCCATCCGCCTCTCCCCCATTACCCCAGAGGCCTTGATGGTTGTTGAGGAAGCTTTGGAAGTCCAGGCCTCCACCAGGGGTCTCGTCCTCAGGGCCCCCCGCCCAGGGCAGGGCCTCCTGGGGGTTCCAGGGTGTAACAGTCATAGGAGAAGGTGATGTTGCGTCTGAAGGCCGAGCCACGTTGAGGGGAGCGACAGGAGCTCTGGGAACAAAAAACTCCGCCACCTGTAAAACATGAATAAATAAATACATACATTATTACTTATTTAAATATTTATGTATTTATAATGCTCTAAGAAAAATATGATAGTAGAATAATAAAATACTAGGAAGAAAATGTACTTTTTTACATATTTTATTTTAAGTATGCCTATATATAGTCATAGTATTTTATTACAATTTGATTTGAGTATTTCAGTTGTAACCGAAAACCAAATTAGACTCCCCCCACCTGGGACTCTCCCAGAGGGGCCACAGCAGCACAGGAGGCGTCGGCTGCCGAGGAAGATCTGCTTGATGGCCCTTGTCTCCTCGTGACCTAAATATGCTGACACTGATGATGATCATTGTGATTATCAGAAAACCCACTACCATTACTATTACCATTAGTGATACCTAGCTGGCTACAGCAATGTGACATTTCTTGCTGCACTGCTATGTGCTCCAGCTGTATGTTCCAGCTGTATGCTCCAACTGTATGCTCCAGCTGTATGCTCCAGCTGTATGCTCCAACTGTATGCTCCAACTGTATGCTCCAACTGTATGCTCCAGCTGTATGCTCCAGCTGTATGCTCCAACTGTATGTTCCAGCTGTATGCTCCAGCTGTATGTTCCAGCTGTATGCTCCAACTGTATGTTCCAGCTGTATGCTCCAACTGTATGTTCCAACTGTATGTTCCAAGCAGTAAAACACTACCATTGTCTAGCACTGCTCCTCAGAGAAATGAAAGATGAAAAAGAGCACTTCCTAAAAGACACGTGTCCTCCCACCGTAGCTCTCTCATTTAGAGCTCTGTTTAATCAAGGGAATCAGGACTAATTGTCCAAAAGAGATGAGTGAGAGAGAGGAGAAAAAGAGAGAGAGAGAGCGCGAGAGAGAGAGATAAAGGGTGATACTTAGAGAGGCAGAGAGAAACGAATGAAAAGGATTTAAGCCAATTAAAATGGCCTAAAAGCATCTCACTCTCCACTGTGTGTGTCAGGGCACGATGGGTGCTTTTCATCGTCATTCTCAGTGGGCTCTGGAGCATTACTTTACTCTCTACGCTCTAGGTAGACAGACAGGCTAAGGGCACATTAAAAGGACCAAAGTTGCATGGTCAAGAACCTTTAGAAAATATCCCAAAAACGTGTTTATTATCGCAGAAGGCTCTTTAGCTTTTCAATGATGAGGACACAAAAAGAGTAGTGGCGAACAGAAGGCAAATAAATAGAACAAAATTGTCTTTTTCACAGGGTTTCAAGAAGGTAGGTAGGACATCATGTTTCTCTTGGTGAGCTCTTAGACAGCATTTCAAAGTAGAAATCCTGCCTGCACAACATGGTTTCAGTGACCTACTGCATGTGTCTATTGTTAGAATGTACTGTAGTATCTACTAAAACACCTCAGCTAAGGAACCTGCATCAAGCTCTACACTATATTACTCATCTTTCAGAGACACTGACCCTGGCCTGATATGCATGAGTCATTGGACAGAGACACACCCCCAGGCAGCCAGCCTCCACTAGCTGTCCTGAGCTCTTGATCCTCCACACACACATGTAGCTGCTGTTAGAACCCCAGGCTTGTTCTCAATTTGTCTTCCCTCAATTCTCCTCGCCACCTTCTCAAAACTAGTTGGAGGAGAAGGTCAGAGGGGAGGAACCTTGGATGTTTTCCTCTAATGTGTATTGAGAAGGAGGTGAGGAGAGGGGACGTGAGGAATCAAGGATAGACAAATTGAGAGAGCCTCAAAGATGCCTTCTTGTGTGTCTGGCCTCAGTTTCTTCCGGTACACTACAGAGGTGCTCCACACGGGGAGAGTCCACTCTCTGCTGCACTCCACTGATATCTATCAGGGATGCAGTGGGATTAGGGGACGGATCCCTAAACAGGCAGTATAGGGTGTGTGATCTCCCAACAGGCAGTATGGGGTGTGTGATCCCCAACAGGCAGTATGGAGTGTGTGATCTCCCAACAGGCAGTATGGGGTGTGTGATCTCCCAACAGGCAGTATGGGGTGTGTGATCCCCCAACAGGCAGTATGGGGTGTGTGATCCCCCAACAGGCAGTATGGGGTGTGTGATCTCCCAACAGGCAGTATGGGGTGTGTGATCTCCCAACAGGCAGTATGGGGTGTGTGATCTCCCAACAGGCAGTATGGGGTGTGTGATCCCCCAACAGGCAGTATGGGGTGTGTGATCCCCCAACAGGCAGTATGGGGTGTGTGATCCTCCAACAGGCAGTATGGGGTGTGTGATCTCCCAACAGGCAATATGGGGTGTGTGATCTCCCAACAGGCAGTATGGGGTGTGTGATCCCCCAACAGGCAGTATGGGGTGTGTGATCTCCCAACAGGCAGTATGGGGTGTGTGATCCCCCAACAGGCAGTATGGGGTGTGTGATCCTCCAACAGGCAGTATGGGGTGTGTGTTCTCCCAACAGGCAGTATAGGGTGTGTGATCCCCCAACAGGCAGTATCAGAATAGTAATAAGAGCAGTAGGAGAAGGACCTGTGTTGCACCACTGTACAACTTCGGGAGGAATTGTGGGGGATTTGCATCTAATCTAATTATAAGTCACATCAGGAAGCCGTTGTGGGGCGATAGAGAACTGATGCACATTATGACAGCGAGGAAATATAATACATTTAATTGCGGCCCTCCAGACCTCAGTGAAGACCAAATGCAGCCCCCGGGGCAAAATTAGTTTGACAACCCTGGCTTAGAGTGAATATCATCCAGGACAATGAGTTGATTACCTATCAGTGTTTACCCTATATTAATTCAGTAGCGGCACTCCATTGGATGGGCAACCCCATGATTCAGCCTATTTAAAGCTGCCGTGCAACATAAGCTGGTCTAAAGGTTATAATGCTTTTAAAGAGAAAATTACATTTCAGATGGTGTCTACAAAACAACAACTGTCTTTGCCACCACTGATTCGAATAGTCCTCGGGAAAACACTGCCTATTTAGCCTCACAGATATGATAACATTAGAATGGTGCTGTATGACTGAAAGTGCATCCCTGGCAGTCCAGCGAGTTGATTACCTATCTGCTTGGCAGCCTTTAGGATGCTCTTCAGCTCCTGTGCTGCAGCCTGCTGCTCTGCCTTCTCCAGGTGCTGAGTGAAGAACTGGACTATCTTCTGCCATGTCAGGCCCTCTCTGGAGAACAGCTCCTGCCTCTTCAGACGCTTGGTCTAACATAAGACAGACAGCAAGGGCATAAAGTTACACAGAATTATTATGAAACTATATAGTCTGATATTGGATGCACACAGTGACTTCTCTCTGCATATCCCTCTCCATCACACACAGCAGAGGGTAATTCTAAGTCCTTTTCATAACTCAAAGACATAGTGCAGCAGTATACGCTAAGTTCCTTGCATAGCGAGCAAATTTGAAATAAGCCTTTCCTTTAGCATTGGGTATTAATGCTCATCAGGTCAGGGGGTTCAGTGCAAGGAGGGCCGGCAGCAGTATTAACACCATGCCTTTATTACAATCAGCACTTCCATGTCCTCTAAAACTAAAGAATTTTAACTGGAGCTCTGATAATCTCCCAGCGACCCTCATTAGTCCCTCTTTTCCCTCAAGCAGCAGTTTTCACACTGTGGAGGATTTAGCTCTGGGAAAACAGGGCCAGAGGTGGTGGTCTGAGGACCAGGCCCAATTTCCTCCTAAGTTGAGTATCTCAATACACACCAACAACTTAACAAGCCCCCGATCAGAATGAGAGAGGAGAAATTAGGGGGAGGCAAAGATTAGAATATATTTTGAAACGAGAGAGAGAGAGGATTAAAGAAGATAACAGGATAAGAGAGGTAGCATGGTAAATGGGAGAGAGCTGAAGAAAGTGATATCAAGGAGGGAAGTGAGTGAAAAGCACTACAAGTAGCCTGTGTTCACAACAGCCCAAAGCATCCTCCTCAATTAGCTTAATACTGTGATTTTAATACTGTGATAATACTGTGATTTTATTGCAATTCGATGTTCCAAACCCATTTCTCACCCAATGTCTTCTGCAGATGTTCAAGAGAGAGCAATGAGAAAGTGAGTTTTTATCATGGGCATAAGTGATGAAAACAAATTGGCTCCCTATTTAAAAATATTGATAACAAGCTTTTCAGGAAAAATGCTAGAGTTTTGGTGCTGGTACAGCCGACTACCAATAAAATAATATTGTGATATTGTTAAATCGCGATAGTGTCCCATCACAATGGTTAGTCGGATATGGTCTGTAATGTAAATTGCTTTGGGTTAGCCTTACCTTCAGATCATATACTTCTTCAGAGAAGTCTTCCTGCTTGCTGACAGTAGAGAATGAGCGCAGGCCGCTGGTGAACCGGGGCGGAGACATTGGTTGCCTACCACTCTGTGGTCCATAAGATGCTACCAAACACAAGTCTTTTCTCTGATCTGAAAGTAACAAAATATTCACACATACGCTATTAAATCAATAGCGGAGTAAACAAAACAATACATTTTCCCTCACCACCAACAAAGACACTAGATTTGTTTTCAATTGGAAGATAAGGTTACATAGATGCTGTCACATAACTGTGTATTGGGTAACCAATTTAGGTAACTTAGCTAAATGCTTGGTCTGACAGTCAGCCTGTCAACTCCACTGACAGCTAGCTAACGTTAGTAAACTCTGGCTAGCATCATCACTTAGTTAGCTAGCTCAGCTGACAATGCATGTCGTGGGTAATAACAATACAGCCTCTTTCCAAAATGAGTCTTTGAAAGAAATGCTGTAATCTCAATGTCAACAACGTGATTTTGTTAATATGAATAGAATAGTTAACGTGAGCTAACTAGCAAGCTTAGCGCAGTGGGAGGGAGACCAAATGGAGAGACTTGCGTTAGTTAGCTGCTCAATTTAACACGTCTCCCGATACAATGGCCACAAATGCAGGACAGTATGGTACATCATCACAATAATACCAACAAAGGGCGTAAGGATAATTATACCTGTACTCGCAACGACAGAAAGGACTTAATACACACGTTTCTACACTGTCAGAAGCGTTTACGTCAGATGTTCTGTCAAAGGTGGAGTAGTGGGTATTGTAGTACGCGTATAAATACTTGCAGGCCTGTAGACATGGAAAGGACTACAATATCTATATTAATTGATAAAAGAAGCAAGCCAGCAGTAATCGATTTGTGAGAGAGAAATCAGCGAGCTACAGGTATTTATGACAATTATCTTTGCCTATAGTATCATCAAAGATATTCATAACTAACTAATTTGTGAAAATATTTTTGTTCACATGTATAATTTTTGGGGGTGTGAAAAGGGTCCTTGCGTTGAAAAGTCTGGGAACCCCTGGTGTAGGGGAATAATTTAAGAATGTATTACAGCTTTCTGACTATGAGTTTATTAATCAGTGATGATCACTGGTCTGTGGGTCCAACGTTGGCCCATATGCGCGTTCAGGTGCTAGTCGTAAACGCTGACATTTCCAACTTGCTGACTGGTTGTAGGAAACGTTTCCTTGTTCCAACTAGCAGAATTATTTCTGTGGTAAACACAGATTTAAGAGATCCTGTGCGTTTTGTTCTATGAGAAATTGTCATCAGCTAACTTAACTTTTGGGAATGTTGAAGCATTTACAGTATGTAATCAAAACAAGCACATAAAAGCACATAAAGGCTTCATAATTCATAAAGTTAATGTTAATTGCCTGGTTTAATATCATAGAACAAAACGTTTAAAATCATCCTTAAACCTGTGTTAAAGATATTCTCCTGTACTTGTGTATACTTTTTAGCCAGTAGTTCTGAAAGTAGTGTCCACGAGCCAAAAGTGGTCCCTGAAAATGGTGTACCATGTCACAAATGTGCAAATATGTGCACCACTTCATTGCTCTCTCTTGCTCTCTGTGTGTGCCACTTGCTAGATGTGGCGAAAGGCCTAAGCTCATTGGCTGAAACTCAAATTGCTAAGGGGCTGGCCCACGTGGGGGAAAATGTCGGAAAAATGTCACCACACAGCTTCAAACTAGGGATTTCGTGGCTAATTGAGGTAAAACAGTAATTCTGTTTATAGATTAGGACTGCAAACTGACGAGCTCTATTAAGGCCCAGCAGTAGGTTACTTATACAGTTAAATGGAATAAATTCCAAACTGCTCATAATTCTGCTCATAAATTCACCCCATACTTGGTTTGAACCCTGGTGGGAACTAGGTCCTACTTTGAAGTGAGTTCAAAGGCGATAACAAACAATCTTGTTTCAGTGTTTCACTGTAATTAAACATGTAATTGTTTTTCTTATAAATAGTTGATGTAGGCCTAAATACATGTAATTACAAGGCAACAGTAAACATGTTGCCCCCACATGAATGATGCAGCAAAAATTTCAATAATCCAGTTTTTGCTTTGTCATTATTGGGTATTGTGTGTAGATTGATGAAGGAAAAAACTATTTAATCAATTTTAGAGTAAGAATAACGTAACAAAATGAGTAAAAAGTCAAGGGGTCTGAATACTTTCCGAATGCACTGTAAGTAGAACAAGTGACATCCCGACAACTTTGTAAAAAAAACGCTTTATATCGGAGTTCTCAAGATGGCTATGCATGTTCACGACATGAGGTGAGTACCATAGTATCTCTCTCCATTGAATACAGGTGGTTAATGTCAACAACCCTTATCGAATATTAAAAAATGTATTAAAATAATGAGATTTATCCACCAACGCAAAGAGAGGAATAGGCAGGAGCTTTCTTGTCAGAATATCCATAATCTTTGGTGTAACCAGTGTGAAATGGCTAGCTAGTTAGCATTCATTCGCTCTGAGACCTTGAAGAAGTTGTTTTCATTGCTCTGCAAGGGCCATGGCTTTTGTGGAACGATACTGTAGGTAACAATGCTTCATTGGAGGTAGTTGTTGATGTGTTCAGAGGGTTCCTGGTTCAAACCCAGGTTGGGACAAGGAGAGGGACAGAAAGCAAGATTGTTACACTGTCATATTGTGTAGAGAGAGGAACATTCGACTTATTCATTACTTAGGAATATGTGCTTGTGCATGCTTCGGCGTTTCTTCTCTACATGGCATGGATTAGCCCATTATCATGACACTCAATTACATTACATACAAGAGTTGTTGGACGAAGATGTCTTCTGTACAGGGAGTTTTGTTAACAGCCCAGATACTCAATCTGAACATTAACACGCGTCGCTTGAAGTACGGTTTTGGAAGCATTATCTTATCTTTCATGTCAGTGAGAAATCATTTTCAAAAAACTAAAGTGTAAATTGTTACACATCTTGATGGGTTAGTGCCAGTGGTCCTACACGGTCATATATCTATGTTACAGAGCTTGTTTATGGAAAAGAGTTGGGAGACCATGTGTGCTAATTAGCTATCTAACATGCGCTGAACAGCAGTACAGTGTCTTTACATAAAATTTTAATTTTTCTCATGAATTCTAGAAATGCAATATAGGCCTGCTAAATAAAGTGTACCAATCAGTACGGCAGGGTCAGGCTGCTGAAATGGCAGATTGTGCCACAGGCCTACATGTGTTTGCAACAAATAAGCCTCAGGGTCAACACTGCATCTCATCTCAGGCCTATCTGCCTGATTGGATCACATAATTGGATCATAATTGATCACTTAATGGTCATTTCAAACTTGCGTTAACTTGTGTCAACTTGTAGCCTGTCTTTACATCTTCATTTACTGTGAGGGTTAATAATATCAATGTGACCTGCATTAATTTCAGCAAAGTTATGTAGGCCTAGAGAAAGGCCTAAGCCTTTTTTGTTTATTCAGTTACTACAGGAAACGTATGAGATGTGAAATTCCTTACTGGTAGCTGTGGTGATATTTGATGTTAATTTGATAATGTCACGCCTCATGCCATCTGCTGTCAAACTTGGCCAAAACAGAGGCAGCTTTGAAGCCAATAGGATGGGGCTGTTTGTCTGTCTGGGCACATACCGGGATGGGTCCAGCAATGATAATCATATGCTAAATTATACCACCTATTATCCATCCCGCTATGTTATGGAAAATCTCTGAGGATTTAAAATGAAAAGATATGCTAAATATTCATAATCTGGTCACATTTAATGCAACATTGTAGCCTGTAATGTATATTGTTTGATGTGTGTTTAATGTAATGGTAATCTTTGTCCGGCGGGTCATTGATGAATATGCCTGGGAAGGGTCAGGCTACAGGGGAGTCACACATTCTAATCTCTCCTTAACTTTGGATATGAACCAGTCTTATCCACAGAACATAGATCATCCTATTCTATTTCTAAGCACAGATTTATAAACTGGACCCATTCATTACTCTAGGATACTGTATGTGTTGGGGGGTCTCGCTGTTTCAGCTGGATTGGTGATGGGCTTTCACATGGTGATGATGAGAAGGAGGATGGGGTTAAACGCAGGGACTCCTCAGATTAAGTCAAAGACTGTAGGATAACTGTTAAAGATTTTACTTAAATACTGGGCATGCCCCGGGGAGAGGGGCAAAGTCTGTTTCATACACCCTACCCCTTAATAGGGTTACCTCCCCTGAAAGCTTTTTATTTAGGTTTTCAATGCCACACAGCAGTAAAACTCATCTTCTTCTGTCCCTTGACATGTGTTTTATGAATCACCCGGCCTCCACACACCTTTGTAATTCTGAAACTGTCCTCTTCTAACCCACCCATGAAGGTAGCTCATCTGATTCATCCAATTTGACTCCTCACCTGTCCTCCCCTCCTTCTCCTCCCCTCTCCTCTCTTCTTTTCTTCTCCTCTTCTCTCCTCTTCTACCCTCCCTTCCTCTGACCTCTCCTCCCCTCCCCTCCCCTCCCCTCACACACACAGATAACATATCCTCCAGCCGAGGCTACGGGGCGTAGATTGTACGGTGTGAGTTTTATTAGTATGAAGTTATCATGAGTGGTGTCATCCCATATCTAGCTGTATTTAACACTAACCTAGTTCCAAGTGAGAGTTATCAAGCTCTTGACCTTACCATGGGCAAAGGCATCTGAAACAATAGTAGCAAAATTGCAGAGGAAACAATGCAAATTATGTATTAGAAACAGAGGCCGTCAAACAAAATTCAAAACCAATATTTGGCAAGCTTCAAAGTAAGAATCATACAGTTTCAAGCAATGACTAATAACTGTTTATTTATGATTTATAAGCTACATATTAACTGTATGTAATCTCAAATCAAATCAGTGAAATTCTTACTTACAAGCCCTTAACCAACAATGCAGTTTTAAGAAAAATACCCCCCCCCCCCCCCTCAAAAAATAAAAAATAAATAAAAGTAACAAATAATTAAAGAGCAGCAGTAAAATAATAATAGCGAGGCTATATACAGGGGGTACCGGTACAGATTCAAAGTGCAGGGGCACTGGTTAGTCAAGGTAATTGAGGTAATATGTACATGTACGTAGAGTTATTAAAGTGACTATGTATAGATAATGACAGAGAGTAGCGGCAGTGTAAAAGAGGGGGGGCAATGCAAATAGTCTGGAGAGCCATTTTATTTAATTAAAATTTTTATTCACCTTTATTTAACCAGGTAGGCAAGTTGAGAACAAGTTCTCATTTACAATTGCGACCTGGCCAAGATAAAGCAAAGCAGTTTGACACATACAACAACACAGAGTTACACATGGAGTAAAACAAACATACAGTCAATAATACAGTAGAAAAAATAGGTCTATATACGATGTGAGCAAATTTGGTGAGATAATGGAGGTAAAGGCAAAAAAAAGACCATGGTGGCAAAGTAAATACAATATAGCAAGTAAAACACTGGAATGGTAGATTTGCAGTGGAAGAATTTGCAAAGTAGAAATAAAAATAATGGGGTGCAAAGGAGCAAAATAAATAAATAAAATAAAATAAATACAGTAGGGGAAGAGGTAGTTGTTTGGGCTAAATTATAGATGGGCTATGTACACGTGCAGTAATCTGTGAGCTGCTCTGACAGCTGGGGCTTAAAGCTAGTGTGGGAGATAAGTGTTTCCAGTTTCAGAGATCTTTGTAGTTCGTTCCAGTCATTGGCAGCAGAGAACTTGAAGGAGAGGCGGCCAAAGGAAGAATTGGTTTGGGGGTGACCAGAGAGATATACATGCTGGAGTGCGTGCTACAGGTGGGTGCTGCTATGGTGACCAGCGGGTTGAGATAAGGGGGGACTTTAACTAGCAGGGTCTTGTAGATGACCTGGAGCCAGTGGGTTTGGCGACGAGTATGAAGCGAGGGCCAGCCAACGAGAGCGTACAGGTCACTGTGGTGGGTAGTATATGGGGCTTTGGTGACAAAACGGATGGCACTGTGATAGACGACATCCAATTTATTGAGTAAGGTAAATTACATCTTGTAAATGACATCGCTGAAGTCGAGGATCGGTAGGATGGTCAGTTTTACTAGGGTATGTTTGGCAGCATGAGTGAAGGATGCTTTGTTGCGAAATAGGAAGCCAATTCTAGATTTAACTTTGGATTGTAGATGTTTGATGTGAGTCTGGAAGGAGAGTTTACAGTCTAACCAGACACCTAGGTATTTGTAGTTGTCCACATATTCTAAGTCAGAACCATTCAGAGTAGTGATGCTGGACGGGCGGGCAGGTGCAGGCAGCGATCGGTTGAAGAGCATGCATTTAGGTTTACTTGTATTTAAGAGCAGTTGGAGGCCAAGGAATGAGAGTTGCATGGCATTGAAGCTTGTCTGGAGGGCTGTTAACATAGTGTCCAAAGAAGGGCCAGAAGTATACAGAATGGTGTTGTCTGCGTAGAGGTGGATCAGAGACTCACTAGCAGCAAGAGCGACATCATTGATGTATACAGAGAAGAGAGTCAGCCCATGAATTGAACCCTGTGGCACCCCCATAGAGACTTCCAGAGTTCCGGACAACAGGCCCTCCGATTTGACACACTGAACTCTATCAGAGAAGTAGTTGGCTATCAGAGAAGTAGTTGGTGAACCAGGCGAGGCAATCATTTGAAAAACCAAGGCTATCGAGTCTGCCGATGAGGATGTGGTGATTGACAGAGTCGAAAGCCTTGGCCAGGTCAATGAATATGGCTGCACAGTATTGTTTGTTATCGATGGCGGTTAAGATATCGTTTAGGACCTTGAGCGTGGCTGAGGTGCACCCATGACCAGCTCTGAAACCAGATTGCATAGCGGATGATGGGATTCAAAATGTTCGGTAATCTGTTTGTTGACTTGGCTTTCGAAGACCTTAGAAAAGCAGGGTAGCATAGATATAGGTCTGTAGCAGTTTGGGTCAAGAGTGTCCCCCTCTTTGAAGTGGGGGATGACCGCAGCTGCTTTCCCATCTTTGGGAATCTCAGACGACACAAAAGAGAGGTTGAACAGGCTAGTAATAGGGGTTGCAACAATTTCGGCAGATCATTTTAGAAAGAAAGGGTCCAGATTGTTTAGCCCGGCTGATTTGTAGGGGTCCAGATTTTGCAGCTCTTTCAGACCATCAGCTGACTGGATTTGGGAGAAGGAGAAATGGGGAAGGCTTGGGCGAGTTGCTGTGGGGGGTACAGTGCAGTTGACCGGCATAGGGGTAGCCAGGTGGAAAGCATGGCCAGCCGTAGAAAAATGCTTATTGAAATTCTCAATTATAGTGGATTTATCAGTGGTAACAGAGTTTCCTATCCTCAGTGCAGTGGACAGCTGGGAGGAGGTGTTCTTATTCTCCATGGACTTAACAGTGTCCCAGAACTTTTTTGAGTTTGTATTGCAGGAAGCAAATTTCTGCTTGAAAAAGTTAGCTTTGGTTTTTCTAACTGCCTGTGTATATTGGTTTCTAACTTCCCTGAAAAGTTGCATATCACTGGGGCTGTTCAATGCTAATGCAGAACGCCATAGGATGTTTTTGTGTTGGTTAAGGGCTGTCAGCTCTGGAGAGAACCAAGGGCTATATCTGTTCCAGGTTCTAAATTTCTTGAATGGGGAATGCTTATTTAAGATGGTGAGGAAGTTTTTATTTGATTTTTTATAACCAGGCATCCTCTACTGACGGGATGAGGTCAATATCCTTCCAGGATACCCGGGCCAGGTCGATTTGAAAGGCCTGCTCACTGAAGAGTTTCAGGGAGCGTTTGACAGTGATGAGTGGAGGTCCCTTGACCGCTGACCCATATTTGATACAGGCAATGAGGCAGTGATCGCTGAGATCTTGTTTGAAAACAGCAGAGGTGATTTAGAGGGCAAGTTGGTTAGGATGATATCTATGAGGGAGCCCGTGTTTACGGCTTTGGGGTGGTACCTGGTAGGTTCATTGATAATTTGTGTGAGATTGAGGGTATCAAGCTTAGATTGTAGGATGGCTGGGGTGTTAAGCATGTTCCAGTTTAGGTCACCTAGCAGCACGAGCTCTGAAGATAGATGGGGGGCAATCAGTTCACATATGGTGTCCAGAGCACAGCTGGGGGCAGAGGGTGGTCTATAGCAGGCGGCAACGGTGATAGACTTGTTTTTAGAGAGTTGGATTTTTAAAAGTAGAATTTCAAATGGTTTGGGTACAGACCTGGATAGTAGGACAGAACTCTGCCGGCTATCTCTGCAGTAGATTGCAACACCGCCCCCTTTGGCCGTTCTATCTTGTCTGAAAATGTTGTAGTTAGGGATGGAGATTTCAGAGTTTTTGGTGGTCTTCCTAAGCCAGGATTCAGACACGGCTAGAACATCCGGGTTGGCAGAGTGTGCTAAAGCAGTGAATAAAACAAACTTAGGGAGGAGGCTTCTAATGTTAACATGCATGAAACCAAGGCTATTACGGTTACAGAAGTCATAAAAAGAGAGCGCCTGGGGAATAGGAGTGGAGCTAGGCACTGCAGGGCCTGGATTCACCTCTACATCACCAGAGAACAGAGGAAGAGTAGGATAAGGGTACGGCTAAAAGCTATGAGAATTGGTCTTCTAGGACGTCCTGAACATAGTAAAAAGGAGGTTTCTGGGGGCAATAAAATAGCTTCAAGGTATAATGTACAGACAAAGGTATGGAAAGATGTGAACACAGTGGAGGTAAACCTAGACATTGAGTGATAATGAGAGAGATATTGTCTCTAGAAACAGCATTGAAACCAGGTGATGTCATCACATGTGTGGGTGGTGGAACTGAAAGGTTGGATAAGGTATAATGAGCAGGTAACACTAACCAGAACAGCAATGGACAAGGTATATTGACATTAAGGAAAAGCATGCTTAGCCGAGTGATTATAAGGGTCTAGTGAGTAGTCAGGTTGGTTGAGGTCACGGCGATTCAGACAGCTAGCTGGGCCATCGGTAGCAAGCTGGCAGAGGATGGAGGTCTGTTTTTAGCCACCTCGTGCATTTCCATCGGTAGATTAGTGGGGTTCCGTGTGGTAGAGGGGACCAATCCAATTGGCAAAATAGATATAGTTATAGTGACCCAAGAAAATTGTCCGATAGATCTATTCAGATAGCAGCCAATAAGACAGCTAACGATAGCGGGCCGCAGATGGGCGTTCAGGTAACGTCGCGACGGAGGGGACAGTTGGATAACTCCCTCAGGCAGATAACGTCGGTAGTCCAGTTGTGAAGGCCCGGTGGGGCTCCGCGTCGGCAGTAAAATGGGTCCGGATAGGTGATTGTAGCCCAGGAGTGGCTGATGGAACTCTTCAGCTGTCTAGCTCCGGAATAACTGATATTTGCTCCGGGATCGAAACAAGCCAATAGTCACTTGGATAGCAGCTAGCTAGCTGCAAGATCCAGGTGTAAATGTCCAGCGCTTGTGGTAGAAATCCGGGGATATGGAGAGAAAATAGGTCCGGTATGCTCTGGTCTGAGTCGCGTTGTACAAAACTGCCGATAGCTTTTCGAGCTAAAGGATAGCTAATGACCACCAACCGTGGTTAGCAGAATACTAACATTAGCCAGTAAACTGGTTAGCTTCTGGCTAGCTTCTGGCTGATTAGATATTCAGGAGTCTTATGGCTTGGGGGTGGAAGCTGTTTAGAAGCCTCTTTGACCTAAACTTGGCACTCCAGTAACGCTTGCCGTGTGGTAACAGAGAGAACAGTCTATGACTAGGGTGGCTGGAGTCTTTGACAATTTTTAAGGCCTTCCTCTGACACCGCCTGGTATTGAGGTCTTGTATGGCAGGAAGCTTGGCCTCAGTGATGTACTGGGCCATTCGCAATACCTTCAGCAGTGCCTTGTGGTTGGAGGCCGAGCAGTTGCCATACCAGGCAGTGATGCAACCCATCAGGATGCTCTCGATGGTGCAGCGGTAGAACCTTTTGAGGATTTGAGGACTCATGCCAGATCTTTTCAGTCTCCTGAGGGGGAATAGGTTTTGTCGTGCCCTCTTCACGACTGTCTTGGTGTGCTTGGACCATGTTAATTTGTTGGTGATGTGGACGCCAAGGAACTTGAAGCTCTCAACCTGCTCCACTACAGCTCCGTCGATGAGAATGGGGGCGTGCTTGGTCCTACTTTTCCTGTAGTCCACAATCATCTCCTTTTCCTTGATTACATTGAGGAAGAGGTTGTTGCACCACATGGTCAGGTCTCTGACCTCCTCCCTATAGGCTGTCTCGTTGTTGTCGGTGATCAGGCCTAACATGTGTCATTGGCAAACGTCATAATGTTTTTTGAGTCGTGCCTGGCCGTGCAGTCATGAGTGAACAGGGAGTACAGGAGGGGACTGAGCACGCACCCCTAAGGGGCTCTATGTTGATGATCAACGTGGCCGATGTGTTGTAACCTACCCTCACCACCTGGGGGTGGCCGGTCCAGGATCCAGTTACAGAGGGAGGTGTCAACAAATAGCATTCTCACATAGGTGTTCCTTTTGTCCAGGTGGGAAATGGCAGTGCGGAGTGCAATAGAGATAGCATCATCTGTGGATCTGTTGGGGCGGTACGCAAATTGGAGTGGGTCTAGGGTTTCTGGGATAATGGTGTTCATGTGAGCCATGACCAGCCTTTCAAAGCACTTCATGGCTACAGACGTGAGTGCTACCGGCCAGAAGTAATTTAGGCAGGTTACCTTAGTGTTCTTGGGCACAGGGACTACGGTGATCTGCTTGAAACATGTTTGTATTACAGACTCAGACAGGGAGAGGTTGAAAATGTCAGTGAAGACACTTGCCAGTTGGTCAGTGCATGCTCGGAGTACACGTCCTGGTAATCCGTCTGGCCCTGCGGCCTTGTGAATGTTGGCCTGTTTAAAGGTCTTACATCGGCTGCGGAGCGTGTGTCACACAGTCGTCCGGAACAGCTGATGCTCTCATGCATGTTTCAGTGTTACTTGCCTCGAAGCGAGCATAGAAGTGATTTAGCTCATCTGATATGCTTGTGTCACTGGGCAGCTCTTGGCTGTGCTTCCTTTTGTTGTCTGTAACACTTTGTACAGATTCGATCTTAGTCCTATATTGACGCTTTGCCTGTTTGATGGTTCGTCGGAGGGCATAGCGGGATTTATTATAAGCTTCCGGGTTAGAGTTCCACTCCTTGAAAGTGGCAGCTCTACCCTTTAGCTCAGTGCGGACGTTGCCTGTAATCCATGGCTTCTGGTTTGGGTATGTACATGCAGTCACTGTGGGGACTGTATGTACATCTACTGTACATATAAACACTTTTACAACCCCCCTTAAGGGGTACCAACAAAAAAAAAAACGATTTCTGCGCAAAGACAAATACAATATACTGTGCTGAAGTGCTGACATCATTCTCTGCATGCCAGCTCCAAATTACCCAGCATTCTTTCCTCTCTTACAAACTGGTGTGTTATTCTATTATGTAAATGTTGCAATGGGATCCTTACCTGCTACCCCTGCCATCAGCATTTACATTATGACTGGACTTGCAATGACAGCCAGACAGAGAGCATTATTTCTGTGTTGTGCTCCCTATGATGTGGGCCCTGACACAGCAATGAAAGAATAGAATGTGTCTAGTGGTAACAATATTCTGTAGGCTATTCATTTGTACACTGAACTGCTACAGTGTGAATGAATAGAATACATTCTATGTCTCTCTTGTGTCTTGTTGTTGATGTTGATTTTTTCCCTAAGTGTTGAATCAGATGCAGAAAGGTGCATAAATATCATGTTGATACTATGAGTAGAATGTGATTTTTGAAAACATTGCTGTGTGTTTTTGCTATGTTTGTAAAAATGATCTACTGATTAAAAATGGATCGTAATAGTACATTTTCTCTCAGGTCAGAATCTCAAATAATCAATCAAGAAAGTTCTGGGGGGGTCTGGGGGAATATAAATTGTATTTATTTCCCAGAGCATAATATTTAATGGTGTTTACCATTTCACAGGGCCTATCTGACATTCACATTTTTCTTTCCTCAACAGAAACAAAGCAAACCCTGCATGAAGAAATAACTACTTAGCATTCTGTACATTTCAAATGTTCAAATGAAGGGTGGTGGTGGGTACATTAGAGGCTCCTGTCTGCTAATGTCCTACAGAGCCGAGAAAGAGAGAGAGGAGAGAGGGGGGAGCACTGCGAGAGAAGGAGAGAGAAGCAAAGAGAGAGAGGGGAGCGGGGCGAGAGAGAGAGGAGCAGAAAGAGAGAGGAGCAGAGAGAGAGAGGAGCAGAGAGAGCAAGAGAGAGAGAGAGAGAGAGAGAGAGAGAAAGAGGGGGGGAGCAGGGCGAGAGAGATGGATAGAGGAGCAGAGAGAGGTGCAGAGCGAGAGAAAGAGGAGCAGAGAGAGAGAGAGAGAGAGTGAGGAGCAGAGAGAGAGAGAGGAGCAGAGAGAGAGAGGGAGAGTGCAAGAGAGAGAGAGACACTTCTCGCTCCCAACAGAAACAATAAGAAACCCTCTTGTTGTCTGCTGTGGCTGAGCAGAGTCATTTGTTTGTGTCGTAATGGCACTGAACACTGTGCTAATGCGCTTCCAGGACGCATGGTAACAGCTTTTCCCCTCCCCAGCCCTGGATATGAAACCTATCCTAATTATTTACATTGTGAAGTGTGCTCCATGGTGAAGGACTTAGGCTGCAGCTCAGCCATGATCAGAAAATTTCAATAACACCTCCCTGCCAGATGCTCCCCAACAACTATAGGAGAGAGAGAGAGAGAGAGAGAGAGAGAGAGAGAGAGAGAGTGAGAGTGACGGTGTGTGTGGAGGGTGTGCATGTTACATGTCACATGCCTCTGCATTTTCCAGCATTTTGTGTGAAGAGGGGTTGCTCTGCTAATCTTTCTCTCCATGGTGTCTGGTTAGGAGCTTGACAGATGTGTTGACTGCTTGTTCCACAGAATGGTCTCTGAAATAAGTTAAATTATTTGGTTTATTTTTCCTGAGGTGGGATGTTTGCTTCATATACTTTCTAGGTTACCAAATTGGATTCTCGCTTGGAATAGTTGGTCAATCTAACTGGACAATATTTGAAAATGTAAAAAAATCTATTTTAGATAGAATCTAATATGATGGTGCATGTCGGAATAAAATGTAAGGTGAAATAGAATTCTGTACAGCGCCTGAGATTCTCGTACCCAATACAGATGTGTCAGAACTCTGAGGTAAACTTTCCTGGAAAAGTAATTCAGAATGATAAATACATAGTGAAACAAATATTTCTACTCCAAATATTGAACAGCTCAAAAAGAAGGATTGTATCTTCAGTCAGAATGCAGCGGGAGTCTTAGACACACTTTGTCGCCATTTCACTTAACTGCCTAGGCTGTGCCCCGTCTTCAATCTATGAGGGTGAGAGGAAGAGAGAGAAAGAGAGAGAGAATAACACCTTTTGCACTTTAGTGTTGCCCAGCCTTTTGAGACGACTAGATGGTGATTTTCATAGAATGTCATTATTAGACCTAGCATCAGGCATCGTGGCTGGAATAGGATTCTGGGTAATTCCCACTCTCTCACACTCAGTGCTCTTGTCTGAGGAGGGGAAGTGTCTGACATTCCATTTAGCAGCCCTGCAGACGGGCTACCAGGCAGACACCCCCATCCTCAATCACAGGGGTGCTGCTCTGAGGGTGTGGGGTACAGGAGGGTTTCCTGGTGGCGTGGGTAAGGGGGAGGGCATGGCGTGTGGGAGGGGCATGGCGTGCTGCTCTAGTGGGGTGGGGTGTGGGGAGGGGATGGGATGGGGAGGCCCCAGCTGGCACTAACAGATGAATCTACAACCAGAGGTCTACTGTTGGTGGTGTCCTGGGATGGGTGGATGTTATATTCATTATCGTACCTGTGTCACTGGTCACTGGACCTATAGCAGAACTTCTTCACAGAACTGCTAATAATAAGGATGGTTGGCAGTTCTATATACAGGTTAAGAGGTCGACCGATTATGATTTTTCAACGCCAATACCGATTATTGGAGGACCAAAAAAAGCCGATACCGATTAATCGGCCGATTTAAAATAAAAATTATTTATTTATTTATTTGTAATAATGACAATTCCAACAATACTGAATGAACACTTTTATTTTAACTTAATATAATACATTTATCAAATTTAGCATCAAATTAGTAATGAAACATGTTCAATTTGGTTAAAATAATGCAAAAACAAAGTGTTGGAGAAGAAAGTAAAAGTGCAGTATGTGCCATGAAAAAATCTAACGGTTAAGTTCCTTGCTCAGAACATGAGAACATATGAAAGCTGGTGGTTCCTTTTAACCTCTCTAGGGTAGGGGGCAGCATTTGGAAAATCATGCCCAAATTACACGGCCTGCTACTCGGGCCCAGAAGATATGATATGCATATAACTGGTATATTTGGATAGAAAACACTCTAAAGTTTCCATAACTGTTAACCTGTTGCGACGACCAAACCCGGATCCGGGATTCTATTTATAGACCTAAGCTCATTACCATAACGCAACGTTAACTATTCATGAAAATCGCAAATGAAATGAAATAAATATGCTAGCTCTCAAGCTTAGCCTTTTGTTAACAACACTGTCATCTCAGATTTTCAAAATATGCTTTTCAACCATAGGAAAACAATCATTTGTGTAACAGTATCTAGCTAGCGTAGCATTTAGCGTTAGCATTAGCGTTAGCATTAGCGTTAGCATTTAGCAGGCAACTATCACAAAAACAAGTAAAGCCTTCAAATAAAATAACTTACCTTTGAAGAACTTCTGATGTTTTCAATGAGGAGACTCTCAGTTAGATAGCAGATGCTCCGTTTTTCCAAAAAGATTCTTTGTGTATTAGAAATAGCTCCGTTTTGTACATCACATTTGGCTACCAAAAAAAAAAAAAAAAAAAAAAAAAAACGAAAATTAAGCTCTCAAAACGCGAACTTTTTTCCAAATTAACTCCATAATATCGACTGAAACATGGCAAACGTGGTTTAGAATCAATCCTCAAGGTGTTTTTCCACATATCTCTTCAATGATATATCCTTCGTGGAAGCCTGGTTTCTCCTTGCTCTCAAATGGAAAAATAATTGCACCTGGCTTTACGCTCCAATTTCGACGCAGGGACACCAGGCGGACACTTGGAAAATGTAGTCTCTTATGGTCAATCTTCCAATGATATGCCTACAAATACGTCACAATGCTGCTAACACTTTGGGGGAACGACAGAAAGTGTAGGCTCATTCCTTGCGCAATCACAGCCATATAAGGAGACAATGGAAAACAGAGCTTCAGAAATTCTGCTCATTTCCTGGTTGATGCATCATCTTGGTTTCGCCTGTAGAATGAGTTCTGGGGCACTTACAGACAATATCTTTGCAGATTCTGAAACTTCAGAGTGTTTTCTTTCAAAAACTGTCAAGAATATGCATAGTCGAGCATCTTTTCGTGACAAAATATCGCGCTTAAAACGGGAACGTTTTTTATCCAAAAATGAAATAGCGCCCCTAGAGATCAAAGAGGTTAAAATAGTGTCTGTGAGTATAACAGAACTGATTTAGCAGGCGGAAACCTGAGAAAAGTCCATTCAGGAAGTCGTTTTTTTTGTGGTTTTGTAGTTTTCTATTCAATGCCATTACAGTATCCATTGACTTAGGACTCCATTTGCAGTTCCTATGCCTTCCACTAGATGTCAACAGTCTTTAGAAATCGTTTCAGGCTTGTATTCTTATAAATGAGGGAGTAAGACCAGTCTGAATGAGTGGACCCTAACGTGACGCAGAATTTTTTCAGGCGCATGTGCATTTCTTGTTTACCTTTTATATTGATGACGTTATTGTCCGGTTGAAATATTATATATAATTTAGGCTAAAAAACAACCTGAGGATTGAATATAAACATCGTTTGACATGTTTCTATAAACTTTACGGATACAATTTAGATTTTTTTGTCTGATTGTTTTGACTGAGTTTGAGCCTGTGGATTACTGAAGAAAACGCGCTAACAAAACAAAGGTTTTTGTATATAAAGAGACTTCATCGAACAAAAGGAATATTTATTGAGTAAATGAATGTCTTCTGATTGCCACCATATGAAGATCAACAAAGATAAGGGATTAATTCTATCTCTATTTCTGAGTTTTGTAACGCTTCTGCTTGGCTGGTTACAGTTTGTAATAATTTGTCAACTGGGCTATGTTCTGAGCTAGGTATGTTCTGGGCTAGGTATGCTTTCGCCGAAAAGCATTTTATAAATATGACACTGTGGTTGGCTTAACAAGAAGTTAATCTTTAAACCTATGTAAAATATGTTTTGTTTCCTGAATTTTTATAATGAGCATTTCTGTAATTGAATTTGGTGTTCTACAACCTCACTGGATGTTGGCAGGATGGGACGCTGGCATCCCACGAACCCTAGAGAGGTTTTTAACATGAGTCTTCAATATTCCCAGGTAAGAAGTTTTAGGTTGAGGTTATTATAGGAATTATAGGACTATTTCTCTCTATATTCCATTTGTATTTCATACACCTTTTACTATTGGATGTTTTTATAGGCACTTTAGTATTGCCAGTGTAACAGTATGGCTTCCGTCCCTCTCCTCGCTCCTATCTGGGCTCGAACCAGGAACACATCGACAACAGCCACCCTCGAAGCATCGTTACCCATCGCTCCACAAAAGCCGCGGCCCTTGCAGAGCAAGGGGAATAACTAGAGCGAGTGACGTTTGAAACGCTATTAGCGCGCACCCCGCTAACTAGCTAGCCATTTCACATCGGTTACACCAGCCTAATCTCGTGAGTTGATAGGTTTGAAGTCATAAACAGCGCATGCTTGAAGCATTGCGAAGAGCTGCTGGCAAACGCAAAAAACTGCTGTTTGACTGAATGCTTACGAGCCTGCTACTGCCTACCACTGCTCAGTCAGACTGCTCTATCAAATATCAAATCATAGACTTAATTATAACATAATAACACACAGAAATACGAGCATTAGGTCATTAATATGGTCAAATCCGGAAACTCATTTCGAAAATAAAACGTTTATTCTTTCAGTGAAATACTAAACCGTTCCGTATTTTATCTAATGGGTGGCATCCATAAGTCTAAATATTCCTGTTACATTGCACAACCTTCAATTTTATGTCGTAGTTATGTAAAATTCTGGCAAATTAGTTCGCAACGACCAAGGCGGCCCAAACTGTTGCATATACCCTGACTCTGCGTGCAAGGAACGCAAGAGAAGTGACACAATTTCCCTAGTTTAATATTGCCTGCTAACATGAATTTCTTTTAACTAAATATGCAGGTTTAAAAATATATACTTCTGTGTATTGAATTTAAGAAAGGCGTTGATGTTTATGGTTAGGTACATTCGTGCAACGATTATGCTTTTTTCGCAAATGCGCTTTTGTTAAATCATCCCCCGTTTGGCGAAGTTAGCTGTCTTTGTTAGGAAGAAATAGTCTTCACAGTTCGCAACGAGCCAGGCAGCCCAAACTGCTGCATATACCCTGACTCTGTTGCACAGAACGCAAGAGAAGTGACACAATTTCCCTAGTTAAAATACATTCATCTTAGCAGGCAATATTAACTAAATATGCAGGTTAAAAAATATATACTTGTGTATTGATTTTAAGAAAGGCATTGATGTTTATGGTTAGGTACACATTGGTGCAACGACAGTGCTTTTTTTCGCGAATGTGCTTGTTAAATCACCCGTTTGGCGAAGTAGGCTATGATTCAATGATAAATTAACAGGCACCGCATCGATTACATGCAACGCAGGACAAGCTAGATAAACTAGTAATATCATCAACCATGATGACCATGATGCAATGTAAATGGCCATGATCGGTGTCCAAAAATGCCGATTATCGATTGTTATGAAAACTTGAAATCAGCCCTAATTAGTCTGCCATTCCGATTAATCGGTCGACCTCTATTACAGGTAACTACCAAAATAAAGGAAACACCAACATAGTGTCTTCATAGGCCGTTGGACCACCACAAGCCATCAGAACAGCTTCAATGCACCTTGGCATAGATTCTACAAGTGTCTAGAACTATTGGAGGGATGCGACATCATTCTTCCACAATACGTTTTTGATGGTGGCGGAAAATGCTGTTTCAGGCGCCTCTTCGGAATTTCCCATAAGTGTTCAATTGGGTTGAAATCTGGTGACTGAGACAAACACACACACACACACACACACACACACACACACACACACACACACACACACTCGTCTGCATGGCAACCACACTAAGGGACATATTGCGTTGGGTCTAATCTGAGACCCCTCTTTCAAAGTCACTGAGATCTCTTCTAGCCATGGTAGCCAAAATAATGGTCAACTGGGTATTTTTATACATGACCCAAAGCAGGATGAGATGTTAATTGCTAAATTAACTGAGCAACCACACCAGTGTGGAAGCACCTGCTTTCAATATACAGTACTTTGTATCACTCATTTGCTCAAGTGTTTCCTTTATTTTGGCAGTTACAGTACCTGTAGACTGGAACGCTTTTTTGGGCCATATACTGTATGAAGGGAGACATTGAAACCTCCTTGGTTCTAACACCATTTTGTCTGGTATTTCTCCATAGGCCCTAAATTTATAGATATACATACATAGGACGTGACATGAACATACCACACACATCAACATGACAGGGTTCTCCTTGCTGAGGAGCTAAATAGTTTGACCTATATGGTGTGGTATATAACCTCAAACATTTGGCTTGAACACCACATGAATGACATCACTGTATCCTTACTGTGACTTAAACATATGCATAAAATAACTTTCCTGTATCAACACAAGGAGTCCAATTTGTTAGAAATCTCAAGATGAAATATTAAATCAAGTCATATCCATTTTCATTGTGCTGACAGACAGACTTGTTTTTTCTGCTTGAATGCAGCTTTATTAATGACCACATTGGGGGATTTCTATATCACCCAAAATGCAATTTGTTTGATGCACAACCATGACAAAAAACACTTAGATCTGAGTTTTTTTTTAAATGTTCAAACTGTACATTTTGGCAGATGCAGGTACTGCTGTGTTTTCCTACTTGTCATTGTAATAGCAGAGGTAGCACTTAGGAGTGGCGGCGGTGTGTGATTTAATGAAAATGTACTGTTGAGTGTGTACGTAGTCAGAGCCTCATCGTCCAGACTGCGCCTCAACTGTTTGCACTTTCAGATAATCAATCCCACAGAGACACAAATGAAGGGATTGATTTAAACCTCGGAGCAGCCGGCCAGACCCCACTGCACTGAGAAACTCTATCCATCACCAAACACAATAGCTTTCTCAAGCGCATCACAGGTAAGAACCACTCCATCAACTGCGGCGTGGAGAGATCACAGTAGTGAGACTAACTACAAATGAGACTGGGCCTCCACTCTGCTACCACTATAGAGCAGAGTCAGCTAGCCAGAAAGTCAGCCAGTAAGTCAGCTGGCCACAGCCTAACTCTCTCTCTCTCTCTCTCTCTCTCTCTCTCTCTCTCTCTCTCTCTCTCAATTCAATTCAATTCACTTTATTGGCATGATGCAACAATGTACATATTGCCAAAGCTTATTTTGGATATTTACAATATAAAAATAAAATAAATAAATCAAAATGAGAATCAAAATTGTCAACGGGACAACAGTAACAACAATAACCAAGTGTCAAAATAACCATACATTCAACAATAACAATAAGCATACAGTAGAGGACATGTACAGGTTGATTGGTCTGTCAGACACTGTCCCTCAACTTATGGCAGGCAGAAATGTAGTGTGCTGCCAACCCACAGGTCTCTGCGTCCTGCCCCAACAGGACGGGTAGCCTACTCTCATCAGAGAGGTCTTTGAAACCTTGAATAAGGGTTTCAAATTTGGGAAAATGACACTCTCTAATTGTTTTATATTTTTTACATTTTGTCAGGAAATGCAGCTCCGTCTCAGGTTCTGCTGTGGTGCAGTGGTTGCACAGCCTTTCCTCTACAGGGAGCCTTGTTTTCCTGTGTATACCCTTCTCAATGGCAGGGCTGTGCTCACTGAGCCTGTACTTTGTCAAGGTTTTTCTAAGGTTTTTATCAGTAACCATGGTCAAATATTTAGCCACGGTGTACTGTCGATTTAGGGCCAGATAGCACTGCATTTTGCTTTGTGCTTGTGTTTGTGTTTCCCAATAAGCAATATAGTTTTGTTTTGACTGTGTTGTAATTTGGTTTATCCTGATTGATTGTATGTTCTGGTCCTGAGGCTTCAGTGCATTAGTAGAAAAGGTTTGTGAACTCAGACCCAGGACCAGCTGGATGAGGGGACTCTTTTCTTTGCTCAGCTCTTGGCATTGCAGGGCTTGGTAATGATATGAGAGGGCGTCACTGTATTTTAGATGTTTCCAAAACTTAATTGCTCTTTTTTGAGTTTTTATTATTAGTGGATATTGGCCTAATTCTGCCCTGCATGCATTGTTTGTAGTTTTCCTCTGGACATGTAGGAGAATCTTACAGAACTCTGCATGCAGTGTTTCAATGGGGTGTTTGTCCCATTTGATGAAATCTTGTTTTGCAAGTGGACCCCACACCTCGCTGCCATAAAGTGCAATTGGTTCAATGACATATTCAATTAGTTTTAGCCAAATTTTAATAGGTATTTCAATTTGAATTAGCTTTTTAATGGCGTAGAATGCCCTGAGTGCTTTCTCTCTCAGCTCATTCACTGCCTCATTAAGGTGTCCAGTTGAGCTTATTTTTAAACCGTAAGTAATTGTAGTGTGTACAGTACTCTATATATTTTGTACCAATTGAGAACTTTGGTCTAATTCCTTGAGATCTGGATCTTCTCTGGAAAATCATTATTTTAGTCTTTTTGGGGTTTACTGCCAGGGCCCAGGTCTGGCAGTACTGCTCTAGCAGGTCCAGGCTCTGCTGTAGGCCATGTGCTGTGGGTGACATCAGGCATAGGTCATCTGCAAAGAGTAGGCATTTAACCTCTGAATTGTGGAGACTAACACCAGGGACCTCTCTCTCTCTCGTCAGTCAGTCAGTCAGTCAGTCAGTCAGTCAGTCAGTCAGTCACCTGGTCTGAGAAAGATGCCCAGGACACAGAGACTCTATGGAACTCCCCTCACCGGCCAGTTCTTATGGTAGCATGATCTCTGCATGCATCTCTATGGGGCTGCAACTTCCCTAAGTGAAGTGTGGCTAGTGATCGGTGATATCTTTATATATTGCCTATAGTATAGCTACAACATACAAGCTATCGTTGCAAACGTGGTTTCCCTTAGATATTTACATGCTACTTTGTGCATTGGATATTCAGTGTACGTGGGGGCGAAGTCAATTCCAGCTTCTTATTTATTTGAGGTTAAATTCATAGAGTTTCATGTTACAAACAGTCACACATGAATTGCCACAGTGTATTTTAATCAGAGCAAACAGAATACTACTGCCAAGCAAACAGACGACTGTCGCTCTACCCCATAGCTATCTCTGTGAAATCACACTGTAAAAGAGGACATTTTAATTAAGTTCAATAACGGTGGTACTTTTTCTGTACATGTTGTTGTATTTTTTTATATATTGGTAGTTACCATATTTGATATCATGGAAAATGTACCCACGTTTCTTGACAGCATTCCAATACAACTATTCATTTTGTCTCCATACTAGCGTTTACTGGTAGGACAGTACATGCAAAAGTATTCAGACCCCTTGGATTCATTGTGTTACAAAGTGGGATGAACATTTATTTAGTTGTAATTTATTGGTCAACAGTCTACACAAAATACTCTGTAATGTCAAAGTGGAATATTTTTTTTATAATAATTGTCACGTCCTGACCATAGGAAGCCTTTATTTTCTATGGTAGAGTAGGTCAGGGCATGACTAGGGATTTAGTCTAGTTTATATTTTCTATGTGGGGTTCTAGTTTGTTTTTTCTATGTTGGTGTGTTGGTATGATTCCCAATTAGAGGCAGCTGACTATGGTTGTCTCTAATTGGGGATCATACTTAAGTAGCATTTTTGTAGCACCTCTGTTGTCACGGTTTGTTGTTTTGTTTGTTTGTTTTGCAAAGTTTCACTATTAAATATTATGCAGAACTCAACATATGCTGCGCCTTGGTCCGTCTATACAAACGAACGTGACAAAATTAAATAATTTAAATATAGTCATTCAGCTCCCTGAGTCAATACATGTTAGAAACATCTTTGGCATCGATTACAGCTGTGATTCTTCTGGATTGTGCAATATTTACCATTATTATTTTCAAAATTCTTCAAGCTCTATCAAGATGTTGGGGATCATGGCTAGACAGCAATTTTCAAGTTTTGCCATAGATTTTAAAACAGATTTAAGTCAAAACTGAGACTTGGCCACTCAGGAACATTGACAGGATTCTTTGTAAGCAACTCCAGTGTAGATTTGGCTTTGTTTTGTAGGTTATTGTCCTGCTGGAAGTCTCTCCCAGTCTCTGGTGTAAAGCAGGTTTTCCTCTAGGATTTTGCCTGTGCTTAGCTCCACCCTGTTTACTTGCTTTTTATTATTTAACTATGCAAGTCAGTTAAGAACACATTCTTATTTACAATGATGGCCTACCCTGGCCAAACCTGGACGACGCTTGGCCAATTGTGCGCCACCCTATGGGACTCCCAATGACGGCTGGATTTGAGACAGCCTGGTTTTGAACCAGGGACTGTAGTGACGCCTCGTGCACTGAGATGCAGTGCCTTAGACCGCTGCACTACTCGGTCATACCCATAACATGATGCAGCCACCACCATGCTTGAAAATGAGGAAGGAGTTACTTAGTGATGTTTTGTTGGATTTGCCCCAAACATATGGCTTTGCATTTAGGCCAAAAGGTCTATTATTTTGCTATGTTTTTTGTTGTTGTTTCATTAGTGCCTTGTTGCATACATACATGTTTTTGAATATATGTATTCTGTATATTTGTATTCTTCTTTTCACTCTGTCATTTAGGTCATTATTGTGGAGTCTTTACAATGTTGTTGATCCATCCTCAGTTTTCTCCCATCACAGCCATTGAACTCTGTAGTTGTTTTGGCCTCGTGGTAACATCTCTGAGCAGTTCCCTTCCTCTCCTTCAGCTCAGTTCAGAAGTACAACTGTATCTTTAATGTGTCTGGGTGGTTTAATACATCATCTACAGCATACTTATTAACTTGGACGTGCTTAAAGAAATATTACATTTCTTATTGTTAGCCATCTACCAATCACTGCCCTTCTTTATGAGGCTTTCAAAAAGCCTTTGTAGTTGAATCTGTGCTTGTAATTCAATATTTGACTGAGAGACCTTCCAGATATTGTATGTATGGAGGACAGAGGAAACGTTAGTCATTCAGAAATCATGTCAACCCCTATTATATCACATAGAGTGAGGCCATATAACTTATTATGTGATTTGTTTAGCAAATTCTGACTCCTGACCTAATGTAGACGTGCCTAAACAAAGGGGCTGAATACTTATGCAACTATATTTTAGTCATGAATGTTGTTTCTTTATTCTCACTTTGACATTACGTAGTATTTTGTGTAGATTGTTGACAAAAAAGTGACAATTAAATCCATTATAATCCCACTTCGTAACACAATAAAATGTGAAGAAATTCGAGGGTTATGAATAGTTTTGCAAGGCACTGTATCACTACAGATTCACTTCACTATAATTCATTCGCTACACTACAATTAATTTAACTGGGTCACTTAATACATGTCAGGGTAACATGTATCCACTTCTCCTGACGTATCATTTTGATAGTGTGATTAAAAGCAATGACATTAAAACCCCAAATAGTCATGGCTTTATCATTTAATCTTTTCTCTCCCACTGAAAGGAATGAGTGCAAGTAGCCCTCTCTCCCTCGCTCTTTCTCTCTCTCGCTCCGCCTCTTCTCTGTCTGTCTATCTCACTCCTCTCCCTCGCTCTTTCTCTCTCTCTCTCCGCCTCTTCTCTGTCTATCTCACTCCTCTCCCTCGCTCTTTCTCTCTCTCTCTCCGCCTATTCTCTGTCTGTCTATCTCACTCCTCTCCCTCGCTCTTTCTCTCTCTCTCTCTCCGCCTCTTCTCTGTTTTTCTGTCCGTCTATCTCACTCCTCTCCCCCTCTCTTTCTCTCTCTCTGCCTCTTCTCTGTCTTTCTGTATGTCTATCTCCTCTCCTTCTCTTTCTCTCTCTGCCTCTTCTCTGTCTTTCTGTCTGTCTATCTCACTCCTCTCCCCCTCTCTTTCTCTCTCTCCGCCTCTTCTCTGTCTTTCTGTCTGTCTATCTCACTCCTCTCCCCCTCACTTTCTCTCTCTCTGCCTCTTCTCTGTCTTTCTGTCTGTCTGTCTGTCTCACTCCTCCCCCCCTCTTTCTCTCTCTCTGCCTCTTCTCTGTCTTTCTGTCTGTCTATCTCACTCCTCTCCCCACTCTTTCTCTCTCTGCCTCTTCTCTGTCTTTCTGTCTGTCTGTCTATCTATCTCACTCCTCTCCCCCTCTCTTTCTCTCTCTGCCTCTTCTCTGTCTTTCTGTCTGTCTATCTCCTCTCCCAATCTCTTTCTCTCTCTCTGCCTCTTCTCTGTCTTTCTGTCTGTCTGTCTCACTCCTCTCCTCCCTCTTTCTCTCTTTCTGCCTCTTCTCTGTCTTTCTGTCTGTCTATCTCACTCCTCTCCCCCTCTCTTTCTCTCTCTCTGCCTCTTCTCTGTCTTTCTGTCTGTCTATCTCACTCCTCTCTCCCTTTTTCTCTCTCTCTGCCTCTTCTCTGTCTTTATGTCTATCTCACTCCTCCCCCTCTCTTTCTCTCTCTCTGACTCTTCTCTGTCTTTCTGTCTGTCTATCTCACTCCTCTCCCCCTTTTTCTCTCTCTCCGCCTCTTCTCTGTCTTTCTGTCTGTCTATCTCACTCCTCTCCCCCTCTCTTTCTCTCTCTGCCTCTTCTCTATCTTTCTGTCTGTCTGTCTCTCACTCCTCTCCCTCTCTCTTTCTCTCTCTGCCTCTTCTCTGTCTGTCTGTCTATCTCACTCCTCTCCCCCATCTTTCTCACTGACCCATGGTTCCTTCACACATTGAAATGTAAACCCACCATGCAGCCCTCACAAAGAGCGCGTTTCTATTCATTTTGCTATTGGAAGTATAAATCAGGTTTAAAACAATATGTTTTCCTCTAAATGGCTGATTCCACTGACATAAATGTTTTAGTGAGTGCAAAGTGAACCAATTTACACTTCTCAGTGCTTGCCTGTACTATATCCGTCAGTAGTCATTTGGCCAGGGTGGCAGAGCATGAGAAGATGTGGAGGGAATT
Source organism: Oncorhynchus clarkii lewisi (assembly GCF_045791955.1). NCBI lineage: Eukaryota > Metazoa > Chordata > Actinopteri > Salmoniformes > Salmonidae > Oncorhynchus > Oncorhynchus clarkii. The sequence continues at coordinate 20,987,997 of NC_092149.1, read as the reverse complement.
TTCAATCCAGACCTCTCACTGCATCCCAGTCTGTTTCAGGGCCACTCTTTAACCCAGCACAGACCTACTTATCACAGCCAGGCTTCCTCCATACGTATGATCAGTCCTATCACCCGTGATCTCTCTTTCTCTCTCTCCCTCTCGTACGCTCGCTTTTTCTCCCTCGTTCTCTTTTCTCTCTCTCTCAAGCTGTTGTACTAAGTGATAAGAAGTTAGTTTCCAATGTTTACCAGTCAGATAACAGATAAACGAAATGAAATACTGACACAATTTCAGTTTGAGGGTGCCACACATCACATCAGCGTGTTCATTTGTGAGATGCGACAGTAGAAGCACAACGTCAATTTTACAGCAGAGTGTCGTAATGCACTCTAACCTTCACTGGAGGAATGGTGCCAATTCCAGATTGGCTTCTGAGAGACAGGGCATTGTTGCTGACAGATACCGCGTTTTGTCTGGAACTGACTCTATTGTTGACGTCAACACACACAGAACAGGGGGAGACTCATCAGACAGTGTCCCCAGTCTCTAGACAAAACAAAGCTGTGTGTTTGTGCTTTGATTGCATTAGGACTAGTTGGAGAGTAACCTACCACACTGAAGAGGGAGTTTAAAACCAAAAGAACTTGCCCATTAACAATATGATGGAGAGAGTGCACTCACCACTATATTTAAATGGAGAGCCTATTTCTAGAAGCACGTTTAAGTCAAGACATCACCATGAAAGGGTAATTATAGAGGGAGATGTTGTTTTCCTGTCAGTGTATTTTTGCTGGAGAGAGAACATGGAGTGTAGTGAGAGGTTTATGAGGGTTCTATTTCCTCTGTATGAGAGGAGAGAGATAGGGAGAGAGGAGAGATAGGGGGAGAGAGATAGAGGAGTGATAGGGAGAGGGAGAGAGAAATGAGAGAGATAGGGAGGGGGGAGAGAGAGAGAAAGGGGGGTTGGTGATGAAGGGGGAGGGGAGTTGAGACATCTCCAGATGTACAAGCCTATTAATCGGGACAACCCCTCCAATCCTGGCTCTTTTTCTCGCTCTCTCCTCTTCTTCAATAGTCTATACCCCCCCTCTCTCACCATCTCTCTCTCTCTCTCACCATCTCTCTCTCTCCATCTTCTATCTCTCTCTCTCTCTCTCACCATCTCTCTCTCTCTCACCATCTCTCTCTCTCTCTCACCATCTCTCTCTCTCTCACCATCTCTCTCTCTCCATCTTCTATCTCTCTCTCTCTTCTCTATTCCTGTCTTCATCTTCTCTATTCCCTCTCCACAGTGTTGGGGTGAATTAAAAATGGCTTCATATAATGTGAGAAGAGATTGCAGGGCCCCGATCGATACACTTTTAATCCCCCCCCCCCCCCCCCCCTCTCTCTCGCTCTCTCGCTCTCTCTCGCTCTCTCGCTCTCTCTCTCTGTCCTCAATCTGCATTTGTATTATTCTGGCTAAATATGTTCTGTCTCTCATCTCAGTGTCCTCCAAGAACACTCTCCACTGACCATTATGTCTGGCTAAACACTTTCTGTCTATCTCTCTTTCTCTCATTTTCACTTCGTTTCATCTTCTCTCCTCTCATCTGTTGTGTGCAATTTTGTTCTAGTCAGACAGGCAACTCTTTTCCAGGAACCCATTGTGCCCTGAAGCCACAGCTCTCTGTGTATCTCTGCTATCTAGCCCCAACACCACTGCCTCTAGTTATAGGAAATCCCAGTCAAGGATGTGCTGTGTGTGTTTTTGGCTCTTAGTTTTCCGTGTTCTAAATATCTATGTTCACTTTAAACATCTAACTCTGAGCTATCATGTCTCTGGAGTCACTACCTGATTCTCTACTCCAACACTTAAACATACTCCCCCTGGCCTTTCTCTTTATTTCAAACTTTCAATAGATAAATATAATTTCCCCTACGTGAGGATCAGCAGGGCTTTGGTGCTCACTCTCTCTCGCGCTGTCTCGATGTCTCGCTCTCTGTCTGTCTCTCTCTCTCCACACACTCTCCATGCTGCAGAAGCTAATTCCGCTCCGCTTACAAGGAGGTGAAAAAAGGTCTTTCAGCCAACCCCCTTCGTTTTACTTAATGAAGATGCTGTCCAGTGGTGATATTTTCTGACATTTCACTAAAGGTTGTGCCACATTATTCCTGTGCATGTTCTGATGAGGCTCATGGAGGATCGTGCCGAGGGAGAAGCCTCTGATTAAATCCCAGTCTGAGGGGCCTCTCGCCCCTGAAGGTGTCCGGGCCAGTGACTGACTTCACTAGGACGGGTTGGACATGTGAGTGTTGGGGGGAGGTAGACACCAGGTCTCCATCCCAAATGACACTCTATTCCCTATCTAGTGCGCAGGGCTCTGGTCAACCTAGTCATTGTGGATCGGCTACAGTTAATAGACCTATTAATAGACCTCTTCTTGACCTGCACCGGACACATCAATAGAAACATCTAAAGTGAGCCAGGGCCAATGCTGAATGAACCTGTCCCTCTTATTCTGATTACCTGGCTTTGATAGAGACATGATGAGAGCTAGCTGCCTAACTACCATCCATGGCAGAGACACCAAGGCACTGGGGACTTTTTAGTGCCAGTACACACAATTTGACTGGCTGATTAGCAGTATACCCCTTATCTTTGGATAAAGGACTTGGCTCTGTGGCATTTTTGTATGACACCAATGCACACGTACATGCACGCACGCATGCACACACACACACACACACACACACACACACACACACACACACACACACACACACACACACACTCGTCTGCACGGCAACCACACTAAGAGACATATTGCGTTGTGTCTAATCTGAAGTGGCACTGCACAGAGCATTTCTAATTAGAGTCAGGGTCAACTAATTATAGACCGAGCAGAAACCTTTAATTTCACATAAATGAGAGGGAGAGAGACAGAGACAGAGAGAGAGAGAGGGAGAAAGGTAGACAATAGGAAGGGAATAAAGGAATAGAGAAGGAATGAAAGTGAATGACGTGATAACAGATAGATAGTTTTTCTCCCAATGTATTTGTGTTCTTCCCTCCCACTCTCTCCCCTAGTCTCCTATCCCCTCCCACTCTCTCCCCTACTCCCTTTTCCCCTCCCACTCTCTCCCCTACTCCCCTCTTCCCTCCCACTCTCTCCCCTAGTCTCCTAACCCCTCCCACTCTCTCCCCTTCTCCCCTCCCACTCTCTCCCCTACTCCTCTCTTCCCTCCCACTCTCTCCCCTAGTCTCATATCCCCTCCCACTCTCTCCCTACTCCCCTCTTCCCTCCCACTCTCTCCCCTAGTCTCCTATCCCCTCCCACTCTCTCCCCTACTCCCCTCTTCCCTCCCACTCTCTCCCCTTGTCTCCTATCCCCTCCCACTCTCTCCCCTACTCCCCTCTTCCCTCCCACTCTCTCCCCTAGTCTCCTATCCCCTCCCACTTTCTCCCCTACTCCCCTCTCATTTTCTCTTCCTCTGTCTCTTGGTGGCTCCTTGGCTTTGTTTGTGGCTGATCTAGGCTGGTATTTACAGGGCTGACGTCAGAGACTAGGGGATGTTGCCCCTCTCTCTCATTAAGACAGACCCGGCTGCTCGGCCGAGACCTTCGCTGGAGCGCACATCAGTAATTGGTAATCAGGGAGGGACAGAGAAGAGGGACTTTTCACCGGGCCCCTTACCTCCCCATGCTCATGGACACACACCGCCACACACACACGGGGGGAACATGAGGGAACACACATCAGTACAGCTAGTATAAATACCCAGCAGCAGCCTCTGACTATAATGTGTTCAGATTGTTAACGATATCAGGATTCCTGTATCCTCTAATACACATACACTACATACATACAGATTTCTCGACTGCATAATTTATGTCAGTGTGAGATCAGGGCCCGTATTCACAAAGCGCCTCAGAGTAGGAGTGCTGATCTAGGATCAGGTCCCAACCTGTCTATATAATCTTACTCATTATGATCTAAAAGGCAGATCAGATCAGCACTCCCACTCTGAGAGGCTTTGTAGATAGAACTTCATTGTGTATTTGTGTTTGTATTCAGGTTACAGGTGAAGGTCCGTCCGTCCATCCCTTAATCTGTCTGATTGGCTCTGAGTCAGAGAGGCTGTTTGCTGCTGAAATGACATAAAACAATCCTCCTCAGCAGATGGGCAGCAGAAGTATACATTCCAACAACCAGCAATTTTTTGCAATTATTTTTGGTGAGGGGCATTTGATGCGGAATGGGAGTTTGGGGGCAGTCAGAGAACCTTTCAACCTAATTGTCTCAGAGGTAGTCTCCCTAGCTCTCTCTGGATGAGGGTGGTCCTACTTTTTCTCTTTGCAACGGCTACTTACCATCCTCTATCCTCCAGGCCTCATTACCAGGAGGAGAGTGAGTGGGATAGCTATTTTACTCCAAAGCCATAAGACTCCTGAACAAGTAATCAAATGGCTACCTGGACTATTTGCATTGTGTTAATTGCAAATTATGGTGGAAAATAAGTATTTGGTCACCTACAAACAAGCAAGATTTCTGGCTCTCACAGACCTGTAACTTATTCTTTAAGAGGCTCCTCTGTCCTCCACTCGTTACTTTTAATAATGGCACCTGTTTGAACTTGTTATCAGTATAAAAGACACCTGTCCACAACCTCAAACAGTCACACTCCAAACTCCACTATGGCCAAGACCAAAGAGCTGTCAAAGGACACCAGAAACAAAATTGTAGACCTGCACCAGGCTGGGAAGACTGAATCTGCAATTGGTAAGCAGCTTGGTTTGAATAAATCAACTGTGGGAGCAATTATTAGGAAATGGAAGACATACAAGACCACTGATAATCTCCCTCGATCTGGGGCTCCACGCAAGATCTCACCCCGTGGGGTCAAAATGATCACAAGAACGGTGAGCAAAAATCCCAGAACCACACGAGGGGACCTAGTGAATGACCTGCAGAGAGCTGGGACCAAAGTAACAAAGCCTACCATCAGTAACACACTACGCCACCAGAGACTCATCCTGCAGTGCCAGACATGTCCCCCTGCTTAAGCCAGTACATGTCCAGGCCCGTCTGAAGTTTGCTAGAGAGCATTTGGATGATCCAGAAGAAGATTGGGAGAATGTCATATGGTCAGATGAAACCAAAATCTTTCATCATGACAATGATCCCAAACACACCGCCCGGGCAACGAAGGAGTGGCTTCGTAAGAAGTATTTCAAGGTCCTGGAGTGGCCTAGAAAATCTTTGGAGGGAGTTGAAAGTCCGTGTTGCCCAGCAACAGCCCAAAAAACATCACTGCTCTAGAGGAGATCTGCATGGAGGAATGGGCCAAAATACCAGCAACAGTGTGTGAAAACCTTGTGAAGACTTAGCAAACGTTTGACCTCTGTCATTGCCAACAAAGGGTATATAACAAAGTATTGAGATAAACTTTTGTTATTGACCAAATACTTATTTTCCACCATAATTTGCAAATAAATTCATTAAAAATCCTACAATGTGATTTTCTGGAATTTTTTTTTCTCATTTTGTCTGTCATAGTGGAAGTGTACCGATGATGAAAATTACAGGCCTCTCTCATCTTTTTAAGTGGGAGAAGTTGCACAATTGGTGGCTGACTAAATACTTTTTTGCCCCATTGTATATGCATAGCCACTTTAACCATACCTACATGTACATACTACCTCAATCAGCCCGACTAACTGGTGTCTGTATGTAGTCTCGCTACTGTATGTAGCCTCGCTACTGTATGTAGCCTCGCTACTGTATGTAGCCTCGCTACTGTTATTTTTCACTGTCTTTTTACTGTTGTTTTATTTCTTTACTTACCTATTGTTCACCTAACACCTTTTTTGCACTATAAATTAGAGCCTGTAAGTAAGCATTTCACTGTTGTATTCGGCGCACATGACAAATAAACGTTGATTTGATTTGATCAGACAGACAGACACGTAGTTTGGCATTAACAGTATCTTCATGCATTGTAGGATGGAGTTGTCATTTAATCTGTTGAGTTTAGGGATGATTTGGAGGAAAATCTGTAAACAGGTTAAATGATCAGAGCGAATGTGTGAGTGTGCGTGCATGCATTTGTGTTTGCTTGTTGTGTGTGTGTGTGTGTGTGCGTGCGTGCGCAAATCTGTCAAATCATTTGACATCTTGGGGATATACTGTATCACTCACTCTGCTATTCTTTACATTTAAATATGCACCCCCAACATCAAGAACAACATCTTACAGAATACTGGAGAAGCAAATATGTATTCAATAATAATACTAGTGGGAGGTTAAGCTACCTGCTTTATAGAAACGTGTCTCTGTTCAGATCACTTTGCCACTGGGAGAGTCTGAGTAATAAATTATTTACATACTTTTCTGTCTTCTCTGAGTCGACTTCATCTTCATCTGATCTCTATGATGTTCCAGTAAAGTGCTCTAGTTTAGTCTACTCCCTCAGACCCTGAGGTATCACACTACAGTAAAGGGCTCTAGTTTAGTCTACTCCCTCAGACCCTGAGGTATCACACTACAGTAAAGGGCTCTAGTTTAGTTTACTCCCTCAGACCCTGAGGTATCACACTACAGTAAAGTGCTCTAGTTTAGTCTACTCCCTCAGACCCTGAGGTATCACACTACAGTAAAGGGCTCTAGTTTAGTCTACCCCCTCAGACCCTGAGGTATCACACTACAGTAAAGGGCTCTAGTTTAGTCTACTCCCTCAGACCCTGAGGTATCACATTACAGTAAAGGGCCCTAGTGTTAGTCTACTACCTCAGACCCTGAGGTATCACACTACAGTAAAGGGCTCTAGTTTAGTCTACTCCCTCAGACCCTGAGGTATCACATTACAGTAAAGTGCTCTAGTTTAGTCTACTCCCTCAGACCCTGAGGTATCACACTACAGTAAAGGGCTCTAGTTTAGTCTACTCCCTCAGACCCTGAGGTATCACATTACAGTAAAGTGCTCTAGTTTAGTCTACTCCCTCAGACCCTGAGGTATCACACTACAGTAAAGGGCTCTAGTTTAGTCTACTCCCTCAGACCCTGAGGTATCACACTACAGTAAAGGGCTCTAGTTTAGTCTACTCCCTCAGACCCTGAGGTATCACACTACAGTAAAGGGCCTTAGTGTTAGTCTACTACCTCAGACCCTGAGGTATCACATTACAGTAAAGGGCTCTAGTTTAGTCTACTACCTCAGACCCTGAGGTATCACACTACAGTAAAGTGCTATAGTTTAGTCTACTCCCTCAGACCCTGAGGTATCACACTACAGTAAAGGGCTCTAGTTTAGTCTACTCCCTCAGACCCTGAGGTATCACACTACAGTAAAGTGCTATAGTTTAGTCTACTCCCTCAGACCCTGAGGTATCACACTACAGTAAAGTGCTATAGTTTAGTCTACTCCCTCAGACCCTGAGGTATCACACTACAGTAAAGGGCTCTAGTTTAGTCTACTCCCTCAGACCCTGAGGTATCACACTACAGTAAAGGGCTCTAGTTTAGTCTACTCCCTCAGACCCTGAGGTATCACATTACAGTAAAGGGCTCTAGTTTAGTCTACTCCCTCAGACCCTGAGGTATCACACTACAGTAAAGGGCTCTAGTTTAGTCTACTCCCTCAGACCCTGAGGTATCACACTACAGTAAAGGGCTCTAGTTTAGTCTACTCCCTCAGACCCTGAGGTATCACACTACAGTAAAGGGCTCTAGTTTAGTCTACTCCCTCAGACCCGGAGGTATCACATTACAGTAAAGGGCTCTAGTTTAGTCTACTACCTCAGACCCTGAGGTATCACATTACAGTAAAGGGCTCTAGTTTAGTCTACTCCCTCAGACCCTGAGGTATCACACTACAGTAAAGGGCTCTAGTTTAGTCTACTCCCTCAGACCCTGAGGTATCACACTACAGTAAAGTGCTCTAGTTTAGTCTACTCCCTCAGACCCTGAGGTATCACATTACAGTAAAGTGCTCTAGTTTAGTCTACTCCCTCAGACCCTGAGGTATCACATTACAGTAAAGGGCTCTAGTTTAGTCTACTCCCTCAGACCCTGAGGTATCACATTATAGTAAAGGGCTCTAGTTTAGTCTACTCCCTCAGACCCTGAGGTATCACACTACAGTAAAGGGCTCTAGTTAGGTCTACTCCCTCAGACCCTGAGGTATCACATTACAGTAAAGGGCTCTAGTTTAGTCTACTCCCTCAGACCCTGAGGTATCACACTACAGTAAAGGGCTCTAGTTAGGTCTACTCCCTCAGACCCTGAGGTATCACATTACAGTGAAGGGCTCTAGTATAGTCTACTCCCTCAGACCCTGAGGTATCACACCACACTAAAGGGCTTTATTGATAGTCTACTGACTACTCTCTAACCCCCTGAGGTATCCCACTACACTACTTGAATAAAATGAATTTGTTCACCCCTCAACCCCCTAGTCATCATCCAATTCTCTCTTGCAGATGACTTAGAATGAAATCGCTATCATCCTCTTTGAGTTTGTAGAGTAAAATAAGACAGGCAATGTTTTATCTTACATAGCTGATGAACTGTAATTATACTTGTGTGTATGGTCACTGAGCATTCTTCTCTGTAGCAGCACTGTAAAAAAACACTGTAGGACTGTGTAGCGCTATAACAACCACTGTGTAAGGTTGTGAGTAGGGATGCGTTTCAATGTGGCCTGAAGCGGAGACGTGCGGTGTTTCAAAAGGTATTTACTGTTGTCCCAAGACAGTCACAGGAGAAGGAGACGTAGGGTTGACTCTAAGGACACAAGGTGGTGGGGTTATTGTTGTGTTTGTCTAGTATAATGTCTTCTTCTTTTTTAGCAAGGATAACTTTCTCTATGAGAATGACATACCTCACGCAACACAAGAATGCAAGTGACTCAAGTAAAGTCTTCAGCAATCCCCTCCTTTCCTCTTTATTTACCTTTCCTCTGCTCTGTCTGCTTCTGTGACGGTGCTGTGTTCTGACAGTAGAGAGGTGCTGGAAAATAGCACACAACTAAAAGGATCTGAAACAGCAAAACGCAATTAGAAGCCATTAAAACTTCACCATGACCTGCTGCTGTGGTGTGTGTGTGTGTGTGTGTGTGTGTGTGTGTGTGTGTGTGTGTGTGTGTGTGTGTGTGTGTGTGTGTGTGTGTGTGTGTGTGTGTGTGTGTGTGTGTGTGTGTGTGTGTGTGTGTGCGTGCGTTGTAAGTGACAGGCTATTTTGATGTGTAGGTTTGTGTGTGCGTGACCATCAGAGAGAGAGGAGGGGGAGAGACAGTAATATATAGAGGCTGAGAACAGCACTAATTTGCTAATTTATCATGAAACACATCATCAAATTGAGTGTATTGGGCTTGTGCTAATAGGAGTTGTATATTCTCGAGGTGACCATTGAGATGAGTCACATCTATTGATCAGCACTCTCAATAATCAGTGGAAAGAGACTGACTGTGACATATTAAGCTGATTATTTTGCCAATTATAATGTAGTTGGATATGATTATTCAGTGCATGTGTTTCAAATCAGCATTTTGTTTAGAATTGATGAAGAATGGATAAAAACCCAACCAGATTTTCCAATTCTGCCAATTCTTCTATCAAGATGTGTTCTTCTCCATTTATCAGTACCAGCAGGTGACTAGGTGTTTCCATGGAAATAAGGAGGAGGTATTGTCAGGGGTGTGAAAAGATTCAGTGGACATCCGCTTATTGTGTTTTATACACTGCAGACAAAACTGGTTGAAATGACTTCCTTATCATCAGGTTATAACCAGTTCTGGTTGGCTGTAGTTGATTGTGATTATGTCATTCCACTTTGCCCTCTGGGTAAGTTTCCAACCTTTTCATTTGGACAATGGAGAGCCACCAGCCTATACACTGAGACTCAGTAGATGAGCTCGCCAACGTCGTTTGTGTCTTTAGTCATTGAGATGGCTTATATCTGAAGCATCTGATGATGTTATCACAGGTACGGACACATATCTGTGTCATGATCCAACATAAAAGGAAGAAACCTCTCTGAATCACTATTGGCAGTGAGCTGTGCAATCTAGCAACAATAACATGCATGTGCTAAAAGCAATCATTCTCGCCATGCTCAGATGATGAGGAATGGAAAATGGTATTTATGAAATTGCTTATGACCCTTCATTGTTTGTGTTGAATGGCATTAATATGAAGGGTAAAGTATCAGGCCTATTGATTACAGCTATGCCATGGGTAGACAGGAATTGGGTGGGTATAGAATGGCATGAGGGCACTTGGCTGGCAGAAGCTGAAAACTTAAAAATATGTTGAAATGGCCCAGTGTTGTCCGTGTCAGGTTCAAGCCTCTTCTCTCTATCAGGAAAGAGAAAGAGTAAGAAAGTCAGCGATGAACAGTACATATATCAACTATTGTAAGGAAGGGAAAGAGAAGGCGTGTGCGTTACAGAGGTCATCACCCTTCCTGGTGGATGAATTGGCATGATGTCCCACCCTGTTTACAGTGCATTCGGAAAGTGTTCAGACCCCTTGACTTTTTCCACATTTTGTTGCGTTACAGCCTTATTCTATTTTTTTTTCTTAATTCCCCTCATCAATCTACACACAATACCCAACAATGACAAAGCAAAAACAGGTTTTTAGACATTTTTGCCAATGTATAATAAAAAATAAAAAAACTGAAATAGGGTGGCACAGTGGTTAAGGGCGCTGCACTGCAGCGCCAGCTGTGTCATCAGAGGCAGAGATGGTTGTCCTTCTGGAAGGTTCTCCCATCTCCATAGAGGAACTCTGGAGCTCTGTCAGAATGACCATCAGGTTCTTGGTCAGCTCCCTGACCAAGGCCCTTCTCCCCTGATTGCTCAGTTTGGCCTGGTACCTAGCTCTAGGAAGAGTCTTGTTGGTTCCCAAACTTCTTCCATTTTAAGAATGATAGGGGCCACTGTGTTCTTGGGGACCTTCAACTGCTGCAGAAATGTTTTGGTACCCTTCCCCAGATCTGTGTCTCAACACAATCCTGTCTCAGAGCTCTATGGAATATTCCTTCGACCTCATGGCTTGGTTTTTGTTCTGACATGAACTGTCAACTGTGGGACTTTATATAGACAGGTGTCTTTCCAAATCATGTCCAATCAATTGTATTTACCACAGGTGGACTCCAATCAAGTTGTATAAACATCTCAAGGATGATCAATGGAAACAGGATGCACTTGAGCTCAATTTCGAGTCTCATAGCAAAGTGTCTGAATACTTCTGTAAATAATATATTTCTCTTTTTATATTCTTAAATTAGCAAAAATGTGTTTAAAAAACTGCTTTGACTTTGTCATTATGGTTTATTGTGTGTAGATTGATGAGGAAAAAACAAGGCTGTAATGTTACAAAATGTGGAAAAAGTCAAGCGGTCTGAATACTTTCCGAATGCACAATAGATGTCTCTTAAGTCCCACTGCTTTGTTATTCTAATGACAAAAATGACGGGTGCATTTCATGTTCTATTTCGTAACTTTTTTATTTTCTCTTATCTCCTCCCTATTCCTCCATATTCTCCCCTTCATCTGTTGCACAGGTTGTGAGTCAGGACAGGATTGTATGCAGTTCATATTGAGTTCTCTGTATGCATGCTTTGAAAATGTTTTTGTTGCATATAGGGAGGGGTGTGTTGTGTGTAGTGTTGTGTTGTGTGTATTTTGCTGGTTGTGTGTTAAGTTGTATACTATTTCCTCAGGCAGATTAGGTGAATAATGAATTTCCTCTCCACATGGAAGACTGGACGTAATTAAGGAGAGAGGAGTGAGGCAAAGAGCCACTGGTCTGACACGCACACACACACACACACACACACACACAAACACACACCACACCACACCACATGATACACACATGATACACGCATAGTGGTTGCAAAAGTACCCAACTGTCATACTTGAGTAAAAGTAAAGATACCTTAATGGAAAATGACACGAGTAGGCCGTTATTGTAAATACGAATTTGTTCTTAACTGACTTGCGTTGGTAAATAAAGGTTCAAAAAAGATACAGTACTGTGCAAAAGTTTTAGTTCAGGAATGATATAATGCTGTAAAGTAAGATGCTTTCAAAAATAAACATGTTAATAGATTATATTTATCAATTAACTAAATGCAAAGTGAGTTAACATAAGAAAAATCTACATCAAATCCATATTTGGTGTGACCACCCTTTGCCTTCAAAACAGCATAAATTCTTTTAGGTACACTTGCACAAAGTTAGGGATTTTGTAGGCATATAGTCAGGTGTATGATTAAACAATTATACCAAACAGGTGCTAATGATCATCAATTAAATATATAGGTTGAAACACAATCATTAACTGAAACAGAAACAGTTGTGTAGGAGGAATAAAACTGGGTGAGGATAAACCAAACTCAGCTAACAAGGTGATGTTGCTGAAGACAGTTTATTGTCAAAAGTCATACACAATGGCAAGACTGAGCACAGCAACAAGACACAGGGTAGTTATACTGCACCAGCAAGGTCTCTCCCAGACAGACATGTCAAGGCAGACAGGGGTTTCCAGATGTCCAAGCTCTTTTGAAGAAGCACAAAGAAACGGGCAACATTGAGGACCGTAAACACAGTGGTGGGCCAAGGAAACTTACTGCAGCAGATGAAAGACACATCATGCTTACTTCCCTTCGCAATCAGAAGATGTCCAGCAGTGCCATTAGCTCAGAATTGGCAGAAAACAGTGGGACCCTGGTGCACCCATCTACTGTCCGGAGAAGTCTGGTTAGAAGTAGCCTTCATGAAAGACTTGCGGCCAAAAAGCCATACCTCTGACGTGGGAACAAGGCCAAGCGACTCAACTATGCATGAAAACACAGGAACTGGGGTGCAGAAAAATGGCAGCAGGTGCTCTGGACTGATGAGTCACAATTTGAAATATTTAGCTGTAGCAGAAGGCAGTTTGTTCACCGAAGGGCTGGAGAGCGGTACACAAATGAGTGTCTACAGGCAACAGTGAAGCATGGGGGAGGTTCAACAGTGAAGCATGGGGGAGGTTCAACAGTGAAGCATGGTGGAGGTTCAACAGTGAAGCATGGTGGAGGTTCCTTGCATGTTTGGGGCTGCATTTCTGCAACTGGAGTTGGGGATTTGGTCAGAATGTATGGTCTCCTCAATGCTGAGAAGTACAGGCAGATACTTATCCATCATGAAATTCCATCAGGGAGGCATCTGATTGGCCCCAAATTTATTCTGCAGCATGACAGCGACCCCAAACATACAGCGAAAGTCATTAAGAACTATCTTCAGCGTACAGAAGAACAAGGAGTCCTGGAAGTGATGGTACAGAGCCCTGATCTCAACATCATCATGTCTGTCTGGGATTACATGAAGAGAGAGAAGCACCTGAGGCTGCCTAAATCCACAGAATAACTGTGGTTAGTTCTCCAAGATGTTTGGGCCAACCTACCTGCCGAGTTCCTTCAAACGGTGTACCTAGGATAATTGATGCTCTTTTGAAGGCAAAGGGTGGTCACACCAAATATTAATTTGATGTAAATTTTTATTCTGTTCACTCACTTTGCATTTTGTTAATTGATAAATACAAAAAATTAACATGTCTATTTTTGAAAGCATTCTTACTTTACAGCATTTTTTCACACCTGCCAAAAACTTTTGCACAGTACTGTATATTAATAATAACTAAATGAATTTTGGGAGTCAGTGATATATTTTTTGTTTCTTTAGGAATGTAGTGAAGTAAAAGGAAAAGAAGCCAAAAATATAAATAAAGCACAGATTCAACAAAAAACGAATGAATTAGTACTAGTATTTTTAGTTAAGTACTTTACACCACTGTGCGCACACACACACACACACACACACACACACACACACACACACACACACACACACACACACCCGGAGGGTTAGGGCCTCTGCAGCTCCCCATGGGTGAGAGTGGTGGGGTTTGTTCCCAGATCACAGGGCTGTCATTGACTATTTATTTTAGTCCCCCACAATCCGACGTTTCATGCTGCGCGCTGGGGGGTAGGGAATCAAAGATTCCTTTCATTTCGGCACCACTCAGTGGCCTCAGATCACGCTTTTCCCATCCCGCCGCAGCTCTCGCCCTGTGCGCCCCTGCGCAGTGTCAGCGTTGGGGCAGGGATGCGCTCCGTCGCCGTGGTAAATTGTACGCTTTGTACTTCACTGACAGAGGGAGAAATAGCAGTCATTTCCGTCTGATAGCCCGGGGGTTGTTGCATCCCTCATTTACTCTCTCTCTCCGATCTACCAGAATATGAGACTGAGGCACTGTTTACACAGCAAGCATAAACAGCGTCATATAGTTGATGCAAACAGGCAATGAGCTAGATTCCATCCCAACTTGTTGAACTTATACTGACCTAAATGTCCTGATATTAAACACTCATTATTATAGTTTTTACAATATTCCACCAGGTAATTATCGTTTCATCCACGTAACGTTCTGTGTCACTCCCGTGACACCGTTCCTATATGGCACTCCCGTGACACCGTTCCTATATGGCACTCCCGTGACACTGTTCCTATATGGCACTCCCGTGACACCGTTCCTATATGGCACTCCCGTGACACCGTTCCTATATGGCACTCCCGTGACACCGTTCCTATATGGCACTCCCGTGACACCGTTCCTATATGGCACTCCCGTGACACCGTTCCTATATGGCACTCCCGGAGGCTTAACATTTTGTCCCGCATCATCCTTGTATTGTTTTTCCATTTGATTAATTAAAGCTCAAATAAATTCAGCGCCATCACACACCGTTTTGCATAGAAGTTGAATGCACTGGTATGGATTAAATAATCCATTAATTTATTAATTCGCCACTAAAGTGATTATAAAACATGCGTAAAGTCCACCCTGCCCCAGCCCTTGTCCCCCATGCTACAGGTATCCCCACCTCACCTCGACTTGGAGATCCACCCGGCGCTGGGTCGGGTCCATCCACCGGTCGGTGTGCAGGTCCCCTGTTGCTTTAAGCAGTGTGTTTTTTCGACCAACAGGAGGCGTGTCTTCCCCACGGCCGGAGCGGAGCGCAGCGAGACGAGAGTCTGAAGGAACCGATCTGGCTCGTCTCTCTATCGGAACAAATCAACTACTTTCTCAGCTCATTCTAATCGAAGGTAAGCGTCGCATCCTTTTTCATAATTGTATGATTATCTGTCGGTTATTTGTGTAATTTGACAGCTTGTACTCCCCTCTGCTTGGGTGTGTAAGGTTCGAATGCCTAGTATGTTGGATTTTACAGGTGAGACAGAAGTGAGAGAATTAGGCTATCCACCTCGTCTCTTTCATCGAAGATATCACACAAAACGTGACGATTATATATAAAACTAAGTCTCCCGATTTACACCGGTTCATTTACACTAGTCTATTCGATGATGAATGGTGCATATATATTTTGGGAATGCGGCGCGTCGTGTCACAATGTGCGCTCTGCGCACCTCTGCCAGTAGAAACAATTACAATGTCTTATAGGTTTCGACTTGTTAGTTAATAGGACAAAACCATGTCGATACGTGACCTGTCTTACTTGGACTCCTATTTAAAATGCGTGTCCCCTCTCGAGTCCCTCCTCTCGTTGCTGATGCATACAATGTTGTGGGGTTGAAAATACATTATGGGGTCATTAAATGAATACCGTACAAATCGTGGCTGTCAGTGGCGTTGAAGTTATCCGCTTTATGAATGATCCATAGATAATGAGTAATCAGGCTGGGTGGAAAGGAACCGACTGGCTGCGCATGTAAATTCCACAGCTGATGAGCACATAACCCGCACGCACCACAGCCCTAAATCAAGTTTATGATCAGATGGTAGATGGATATTGCACAGTGCCATAAAACAGCACCGATGATGCCCAAAGTGCTATTTGGAAAGCTCTTACAAAGTAACCAGAAAAAGCTGGTCGTTAAACTGGATATGTATAAGAATCCCTGCAGAAATAGTTTGAGTTTACAACTGGCATCCGTGCCAACTGATTGTGCGCGAGTCACCGCCAACTCCCTACTTCTATTCGCTCATTGCGCGCGACTGGCTTCATGTGTATAACGTTGTAAAGCATTTGCCTTAGCCTACACATGTTAAAGTATGACATTGGCAATGTTTTCATTTAGTAATGGCCACAGAAAATAAGACAAAACATTTCAGTGTAATTGTAGTTATCTTCATGGATCCCATGCGTAATTTCCTCATCGGTCAGCTGAATGGTATTCTCAAACCAGATGGAAAAATATATATATTGGAACGGTTAGTTTAAAGAGAAACGAGGCGCATATTATTTATTTACAAACAAGTAAACTGTTAAAAGTCACTGCATTTATCCTCAAAAATACCTCAAAAGCATTTATCCATATCTGTCACTCTATTTAATGTACATTTTATGACAGCTATAGGCAATTAAATCACCATAAATCCCTGTCGATCGTTGACTTTTTACTGGGTCATCTCGGCACATTTGTATTATTTATTATTGAGGGAGAGTGAAAAGACAATTTCTTACTCATATATGGACATGGAACGGCACTCGGGTTTTAAGCCAACATGTAAATGCCTAGCTATATTTGTATGTTACACAAGGAATTAAACGAGACATCATATGGCTTTACATAACAGAAGGAATCCGATCACATCTGTCTTTGTAAAGGCAGATTATGCGGTCGGTTTGTCAAACGGAGAAAGAAAGGGCGTAGGCATACTTGGAGTTAGTAAGTAGGCGTTTGTCTTACTTTCAGTCGAGCTGATTGAGTCAATTTGCATTACTCGGAAATATTATTGACGCCGTTGGAGGCTACACCATCGAAAATCCACCCGGGGTCTCGTGCAGCAAGCTCAAACACGGACTGCAATAAAAGTGCTTCACAGCCCTTCGTATATTTCTCGGGCGGCTTGAAACACAGACGCAAGAAGCTCTCCTGTTCGGAAATACTTGTCGAATGCTCTCGGGAGATGTTCATTAAATGATATGCAACTCTGAATATCCAAAGTGAAAAAAGAAAGACAAAGAAACATTAATTTTATCATCAAACAAACATAGGTTAGGCTATGTAAAGTTAGGTCTAATTCGAGTAGTGTTCGAAGGTCACCGCGACGCTGTCCATGGTTCTGAAATCCGCGCTGCACAAGTCTACACATACGGCCAGTGAAGGTGAATACAACTACACCTGGCGTGGTTTTAGTGAAAAGGAACACAAATATATTGCATCTACTGTATAGAACTAATGACACAAATAATATGCTCATGATTAATATCTATATAATTAATACGTATACATTAATGTAACAGTTTTATGCATTTAGAGATACAAATGACATCCAAGTGTAACGCATCTTTAATAACTGTTGCCCGTACTTTTGGACTGTGTGTAGGTAGAATAGGCTAGTCCTGTCCGTTTCCAACGTGATGTCGTACCCTGTATGGTCCTGGCGTTTAGATTGTATGACAAATACAATGTTAAAATGGTTTTAGGCCTTCTCTATATCTTAACCACTCCAGACAATATTATTTATAATTGCCATCTGTAATCATATTCATAGACTTAGGCCTATGAAACAGAACAAATATTCTTGAAATTTGAAGTTAATTTAATGACAGAAATCATGGCCTTCTAATTGAATAACTTCACAAATAATTTAACAACAAGCCTACTTTGATATTGGCTGTATAACTTTTGAATTACATGATCTGAGAATAAACGTATTTCACAACTTTTAATATATATGTTTTTATGAAAGTTCTACAGTGCTATAATACTCAAGCCCATGTTATTGACAATTGATGACCAAAATGGAATCCCTTATTATTCTATGTTTACATTGTCATGAAGTTTAGAAGTACACTACTAAAAAAAATCTGAATAGAACTAAAAAGGGTTATATTGCTTGCTTCATATATGGTACCCCTAAAGGTTATATTTAGAACCCTTTTATAGGGTTCTATTATCAGAACCCCCAGGGGTTCTTCTTCACTGAACCAAAATTGGTTCCTTATAGGACCCTTGGGTTCCATATAGGGTTCTAAATGGAACTCATTTTGGTTCTATATAGAGCCTTTAGGAGTGCCATATATGAAGCAAACATAGAACCCTTTTGGTTCTATCCAGAACCTTTTTTTCTAAGAGTGTACAATGTCAAAACTAGTAAAAATAGAACATCGAAAATAAAATCTTTCTCAGTGACAGCATAGCTCTGTGAAAAAAAATATTAGCTCAGCAATAGGCTATTCATCAAAATTGGATTTGAGACAGTTTTGGTTCACAAACCTCTCACACGACTCCAAGGCTGAG
This sequence comes from Oncorhynchus clarkii lewisi, assembly GCF_045791955.1. Lineage (NCBI taxonomy): Eukaryota > Metazoa > Chordata > Actinopteri > Salmoniformes > Salmonidae > Oncorhynchus > Oncorhynchus clarkii. The sequence goes on along the minus strand of NC_092149.1, from coordinate 20,969,715 downwards.
TCATTCCGATCTAGAGAGGCAATCTTTTTAACATCATAGATTGATTTTACAATCGTTCGGCATGGCACCAGTCCACTGTCAGCAGCCACAGCCATTGAATGAACCGAGCAAAACCGTGAATAACATAAAGAAAGTACCGGGTGCCAGCACGAGACACCCGGGGAAAGATGGCCATTTCGATGTCAGATATGGATCGGAAGCGATGTGTGGTCAGCAGCACCTGCGAAATATACCCAATCTTTCCTCTCTCGCGCTCACACTAATCTTGGCTCGACGTCAGATGCTGTGCGGCAGTGCAGCAGAATGCTAGCTTCAGACAGCTGAGACTGCCTGGAAGGTTTAGGCTCGCTAGCCTTCTGCAATTCTGCCAGCGTTCGTCTCTTGAGAAGGGATTCTGACTTGGAAACTCAAACCCCCCTTCTTCCCCTTTCATGTCCATCTCTCTTTCAGACCGCCCGTGAATGGATTTCTCCCGGATTTGCCCAGACTATCATGGATGCCCCACCGTTAGCTGAGTGGGAAGGTTGTTTCTTGGCGCAGTGAGCTGGACACGCAGCGCTTGCTAATGGATCTGGGGAAACGAATGATACCTTCTCCCTGACTGACCATGCCGTGATCTTGCCGTGGGCCGTCACCCTGTTTAACGTCAAAAGAAACATTTCGGGGGAATCTACTGATCCAGGGAATAAATACTGTGGCATCACACAGACACCATGAAGATTACCTCCCCGCTCATAAGTAAAGCGAGATTCAGGTGCACCGGCAGGCTTCTACTGCTGCTATTACTATGTGTGGGATATTCTCGCGGGATGCCACATGTTTTAAGATTTGGTAAGATTGCTATTTTCCTTCTCTGTTAAACATTCTTACTGTCTTGATGTAGTAGCCTAGCTATTCCCTAACTCTGTAACTGTTGTCATTTAATGGCTGGGCGCCATAGCTGTCTTATATACTTCCTAGTGGACGTGTTGCCGTGACCCCACGGGTCCTCTTGTCCCAGACTTATTGGAGTGAGCGCGTGCGCCCCGGAGCCACATCCCCGAAATAACTACTACCCCTATGCACGGTGTTGTTTACCACAGCTGTCTAGGGACATTGCATTATCTCGTTTGTCCTGAAACCTTCATGCATGATGACAACATTTCCATGCAGAATGATCCGCCAGCAGACTAGTACAACTGGAGTCCATATAGAAACATATATAGCCTACAATTATGCATACCTGGATTTGATCATCATTTGTGGAACTTGTTTCAAATATGTGATGGAGGAAAAGCAACTTTTCCAAATAGCAGTGTCCGATAATGTCTTCATGCCAAAGTGCCATGTTGTTGGTGAATCATTTATGTTGGAGAATAAATGATTGGTGGAACTTGTTGCTATGGTGCTGATATTTCTAAGTTTGCATAATAAACCTAGTGTGTGTGAGAGAGAGATAGAAATAATGAGAATGAGAGAGAGAGAGAGAGAGAGAGAGAGAGAGAGAGAGCATGTAGCCAGAAAGCTTGCAACAGTTGGCAACAACGTGGCGCCTATGTTGATAATTACCTCACATTAATGTTAGTTACATAGATATTTGGATCATATAGGCCTATTCATGGCCGACATCAACACAAGACCCATTATTGTTATAGACGCATTCAAAAAAAGGATGAATCCTGATTGAAGAAATGCGCGCTAAATCCCCCATCCATTTAAACGCATTTAAACACGTCCATTTCTCGAAGTATGACGTGTCCGATTATGAACAGAAAGAACCCTAACCAACCAAGCCATGTAGTTGAATATGAGTGCAGTACAGTCAATGCCTACGCAACTATTGAACACAGCGAGCCATGATAGTGACAGCCAGCAGCGTGAAGCAAAGGATACATGCTAGAGTTTGATCTTCCCTTTCGTTGTTCGCTCTGAGTTCGATACGTTACTATTAGCAACCATTTAAAGGAATCCATTGTTCTAACTGAGCACATGTCTTCCATTGTCGACTCCAAGGAAAGACTGCATAGGCTTACAGAACAAACATAGGGTAGGCTATCAGTATTGCACTGTACAAATGAAGTCTGACGTTTACATACACCTTAGCAAAATACATTTAAACTTAGTTTTCACAATTCCTGACATTTAATCCTAGTAAAAATGATGTGTTATGTCATTTAGGATCGTCACTTTATTTTAAGAATGTGAAATGTCAGAATAATAGTAGAGAGAATGATTTATTTAAGCTTTTATTTATTTCATCACATTCCCAGTGGGTCAGAAGTTTACATACACTCAATTAGTATTTGGTAGCATTGCCTTTAAATTGTTTAACTTGGGTCAAACGTTTCGGGTAGCCTTCCACAAGATTCCTACAATAAGTTGGATGAATTTTGGCCCATTCCTCCTGACAGAGCTGGTGTAACTGAGTCAGGTTTGTAGGGCTACTTGCTCGCACACACGTTTTCAGTTCTGCCCACACATTTTCTATAGGATTGTGGTCAGGGCTTTGTGATGGCCACTCCAATACCTTGACTTTGTTGTCCTTAAGCCATTTTGCCACAACATTGGAATTATGCTTGGGGTCATTGTTCATTTGGAAGACCCATTTGCGACCAAGCTTTAACTTCCTGACATATGTCTTGAGATGTTGCTTCAATATATCCACAACATTTTTCTGCCTTATGATGCCATCTATTTTGTGAAGTGCACCAGTCCCTCCTGCAGCAAAGCACCCCCACAACATGATGCTGCCACCCCTTGCTTCATGGTTGGGATGGTGTTCTTCGGCTTGCAAGCCTCCCCCTTTTTCCTCCAAACATAACGATGGTCGTAATGGCCAAACAGTTCTAATTTTGTTTCATCAGACGAGAGGACATTTCTCCAAAAAGTACAATCTTTGTCCCCATGTGCAGTTGCAAACCGTAGTCTGGCTTTTTTTGGCGGTTTTGGAGCAGTGGCTTCTTCCTTGCTGAGCGGCCTTTCAGGTTATGACGATGTAGGACTCGTTTTACTGTGGATATAGATACTTTTGTACCTGTTTCCTTCAGCATCTTCACAAGGTCCTTTGCTGTTGTTCTGGGATTGCACCAAAGTACGTTCATCTCTAGAAGACAGAACGCTTCTCCTTCCTGAGCAGTATGACGGCTGCGTGGTCCCATGGTGTTTATACTTGTGTACTATTGTTTGTACAGATGAACGTGGTACCTTCAGGCATTTGAAAATTGCTCCCAAGGATGAACCAGACTTGTGGAGGTCTACCATCTTTTTTTCTGAGGTGTTGGCTGATTTCTTTTGATTTTCCTATGATGTCAAGCAAAGAGGCATTGAGTTTGAAGGTAGGCCTTGAAATACATCCACAGGTACACCTCCAATTGACTCAAATTATGTAAATAAGCCTATCAGAAGCTTCTAAAGCCATTACATTTTCTGTAATTTTCCAAGCTGTTTAAAGGGAGAGTCAACTTAGTGTATGTAAACTTCTGACCCACTGGATTTGTGATACAGTGAATTATAAGTTAAATAATCTGTCTGTAAACAATTGTTGAACAAATTACTTGTGTCATGCACAAAGTAGATGGCCTAACCGACTTGCCAAAACTATAGATTGTTAACAAGAAATTTGTGGAGTGGTTAAAAAATGAGTTTTAATGACTCCAACCTAAGTGCATGTAAACTTCCAACTGTATATAGGCTACCTTATGCACTTGCATAGCCCTCAGGGGCTAAAGAACGCAGTTTGTAAAGGGTAGGCAATGTGATCAGCAGTTTTCAGGAGTGTGCTTTAATTGTACATATACAATTTTCTGTGTCCTCTCACTGCATCACGGCCGTTCCTGTTATATCTGTAATTTTCTTTATCCCTCTAAAGAATTTCACATCACCCTGTATTCACCCATCAACTGCAACTGTAGTCTGTTAGTTTTTCAGAAAACACACACACACACACACACACACACACACACACACACACACACACACACACACACACACACACACACACACACACACACACACACACACACACACACACCGGAAGCCCTGATTGTAATGCACTGCCACTATGGCAACCAGCTGGGCCTCTGCTGGTACCACGCGCCAATCTGACAGCGCTGTCTTACAAAAAGAACATGGAGAGTTGTAGGAAAGCATTAAGTTTTGGTCTACGCTTCAACCACTCTCTCCCCTCTTCCCCCCTGGTAATCCATCTCTGTATGTGCCTCCGGATAATCTTTGTGTCTGAAGATACACTTTCTATACACTCACACTTGTGTTCACAAAGTCATAATCTCCAAACGACCCTTTATATGCCTCGCTAGGATGGGCGCAGCGGCTATACGTTGCAGGCCCAGATGGCAAGTTTCACGTCTCACGCCGGTGTATGAGCACTGCTTTATTCTACTAGAGCAGAAACACACTATTAGTGGAAGGCTTGTTAAAGGAGCAGATTTATTTTGGCTACAGTTGTGAAACAATCTCCCTGCTCTTTTTAAAGACTGTGTTATCCTGCTTTACACGTCGTTAGGGTTATAGGACAGAGTTATCCTTTTTGAGGACACAACGCAGTATACAGTTAACATCAGCGGAAGCTGCTGGGGGGAGGACGGCTCATAATAATGGCTGGAATGGAGTAAATGGAATGGTATCAAACACTTTAAAGACATGTAAGACCATTTAGAAGTAAATAGTAACATTCAATGTTTATGTTAATAATACTAATTATGTGCTTTTATTATTCTGTAATATATACAGTACCAGTCAAACGTTTGGACTCATACTCATTCAATTTTTTTATATATTTTTTTACTATTTTCTACATTGTAGAATAATAGCGAAGACATCAAAACTATGAAATAACACATATAAAATCATGTAGTAACCAAAAAAGTGTTAAACAAATCAAAATATATTTTAGATTTTAGATTCTCTTTGCCTTGATGACAGCTTTGCACACTCTTGGCATTCTCTCAACCAGCTTCATGAGGAATGCTTTTCCAACAGTCTTGAACTAGTTCCCTCATATGCTGAGCACTTGTTGGCTGCTTTTCCTTCACTCTGCGGTCCAACTCATCCCAAACAATCTCAATTGGGTTGAGGTTGGGTGATTGTGAAGGCCTGGTCATCTGATGCAGCCCTCCATCACTCTCCTTCTTTGTCAAATAGCCCTTACACAGCCTGGATGTGTGTTGTGTGTCAGTGCCCTATTGAAAAACACATGATAGTCCCACTAAGTGCAAAACAGATGAGATGGCGTATCGCTGCAGAATACTATGGTAGCCATGCTGGTTAAGTGTTCCTTGAATTCTAAATAAATCACAGAAAGTGTCACCAGCAAAGCACCCCCACACCATCTCACCTCTTCCTCCATGCTTTACGGTGGAAACCACACATGTAGAGATCATCCGTTCACCTACTCATGGTCTCACAGAGACACAGTGTTTGGAACCAGAAATCTCACATTTAGACTCATCAGACCAAAGGACAGATTTCCACCAGTCTAATGTACATTGCTCGTGTTTCTTGGCCCAAGCAAGTCTCTTCTTCTTATAGGTGTCCTTTAGTGGTTGTTTCTTTGCAGCAATTCAACCACGAAGGCCTGATTCACACAGTCTCCTCGGAACAGTTGATGTTGAGATGTGTCTGTTACTTGAACTCTGTGACGCATTTATTTGGGTTGCAATCTGAGGTGCAGTTAACTCTATTGGACTTATCCTTTGCAGCAGAGGTATCTATGGGTCTTCCTTTCCTGTGGCAGTCCTTGTGCGAGCCAGTTTCATCATTTTGCTCGACGGTTTTTGCGACTGCACTTGAAGAAACTTTCAAAGTTCTTCAAATTTTCCGGGTTGACTAACTTTCATGTCATTAATGTGTTTGATTCCATTCCATTTACTCCATCCCAGCCGTTATGAGCCGTCCTCTCAGCAGCCTTCTGCAAAACGATGTTTAATACTATTATTAGTCATAATGCTTTTATTTATTCATTTGAACTCAAAAATAATAAACTAATACTATATTATTAATTGATAGGTAAAGCATTATTGACACAGCCAATCTTATATTGTACATTTAAAATATTACTACTTTAGTTTTGGCTGCATAAATCACTAAGACTTGTTTTACATTAGATAAGGAAATCCTTCAATATGTTTCAACAGAATTAGTTAATTAAGGGATGTGGGTTATTTCTGTGCTTTAAATCAAATAATATTTTTTGGGTCACATGCACATGTTTAACAGATGTTATTGTGTGTGCCATGAAATTGTAACGCTTCTCGTCCTCCTCTCCTGAGGAGGAGTAGTCAGAAGGATCAGAGGACCAATGCGCAGCGTGGTACGTGTTCATGCTCTTTATTACAACAAGCGAACACTGAAACAAAACAATAAACGACACGTGAAAATACCATCCGAAACAGTTCCGTGTGGAACACACAGACACAGAAAATAAACACTCACGAAACACAAGTGGGAAAAGGCTACCTAAGTATGATTCTCAATCAGAGACAACGAACGACACCTGCCTCTGATTGAGAACCATACAAGGCCAAACGCAAACATAACATAGAAAACGGAACATAGACAACTCACCCAACTCACGCCCTGACCATAGTAAAACAAAGACAAATCAAAGGAACTAAGGTCAGAATGTGACAGAAATGTTTGTACTTAGAAGCTAGAAGCAGTTTCCCTATCCTATCGGCACCATCTTGCCTTTTGATCAGTGCAGTCAGCAATCACCTTGTCAGTGCTTCTCAGTCTCTAGTGCAAGGGCGAGTTGTAAATCAGTGCGTGTGTGGGGTAGGGGATCCAGTGTACAACATTGGTACCATAGAAATATAATCTATGGATTATATTTCAATGACTGGTACAGTAGAGTACAATACAGTAGCTGTTCTTCTGTAGAACACAGATGGTGGATGGAAGTGTCCTGTGTGTTCAGTCAGGAACATTCTATCACTGCTCCTGGGATAAAGACTGTAGCCTGGTGGAGGTAGAGACGTTGGCAGCTAGCTGGCTAGCTGGCTGGCTGGCAGGCAGGCAGAAAGGCAGGCCCCACCCCTACAGCTTTTGACTGAGGACATTGTGTTTATCAGTTAATCAAGAATGACAACCTGATTGTTTTTTTTATCTCCCAAAAGACATCATGTCACTATCCATATCTAGAATTGCTGTCTATATGTTGCCTGAACTGTTGAGCGTCTGTCTATATGTTGCCTGTATACTGTTATCTAAACAGATGCGCTTTGCACAGTCCTCCTGGAGGCTTGATTGATTTAGAATAGGAGGATATGTTTCACTCGTCTGTTCCAATCAGCCTCTACTGTGTTCATCAATAGGGTATAACCTCTGGAAGCTCTGATAAACTGAGCGATGGTAAGGTCAGGTGTGTTCGTCATAGTGTTGTATGTATGGAGGGGCAGTCAGCAGTTTAGTATCTAATGATTATGTACAGCAGAGTAAAATGAGAAATACTCCCAGTCCTTCACACAACAACTTTCTAAAAGCTTTCAGGAAAAAGAGCCTGTCAATAACACAGAAAGCCTGACAACACACAGAACAAAAGCTCCCTCCTCCACCCTCCTTCCTCTCCCCTCAAATAACTTGTAAATAAGAAGATTTGCGGAGAATGCGAGCTACTTAGAGACAATGCTTGGCTAAGCGGATCATTGAGAGACGTGGGGGAGAGTTGGTAGTTAAGTATAAAATGAAGGTGATTGGCAGAACCAGTCTCTATTGAACGCCTGGCTAATGTGTTCAGATGATCTGTTTACAGTTTAGCGCCATCGTTAGGAGGGGAGAATTGTTTGGACACGCACACACACACACACTCGCGCACACACACACGCACGAAGTGGGAGATATGAGTGATTATAAAAACCAACATGCCCATTTCACACCTGCCAGTAAATGAGCTCTCCAACTGTTCTCACTTGATGGGTTATGTGGCTCGGAGGTGTGAAGCAGACTCTGTCAAAAGAGGGGTTTATACAGCAACTATAATCAGGTAGGATGTGAAATAAAATTCACTCCGCCACGCTGCAGGATGAGGTGCTGTTGTGGGAGGATTATTTAGAATATTTACTTGACAAAGAACATGGTGGCATGATAGTGTCCTGATTTATAACTGTGATTCTGCTCTATATTATGATGTGTATGTACTGTAGCTAGCATGTTGTTTCAGGTCAACTAGCTTCATTGATTCAAAACATGGACTACTGAATACTATTGTTGATGAGAGAGAGAAACAGAAAAAAGGGAAGAGAAAGAGATATGCAGGTAACTGCCAACAAATTGTCTTACAGTTTCCCACAATTGTTTACACACGTTTGCTGAATCTTTGGCCAATTTTCCCAAAACACAAAACTACAAACACAACTCTACAAATCTCTAGCAAAAACAAACACTGCCTTCCAGACTTTTTTCTCTTTCCAAAATATATATATTTTTGCATCAAAATGACGTGTCATATGAATAGTCTAACAACAACACACTGATTTGCTCAACACAAAACCCTCCAATGAATATCCCAGCAGTCGGTTTATGCCTTTTGCATTTTCAGTGTTACACTGTAACCGGTTGTAAAGATTGTTACAGCAATGTATACATACTCAAATATACACACAGAAATGCAATACAGTAACAAAAACATTGTAATTTATTTCTCAAATGCTGTATATGTAACACTTTCGATACCAAACAGGAGAAAACCAGGAAAAAACATTCAGTAAGATAAAGGGTTTTCTGTACAAAAATACAAAATGAAAGTGGCTCATTCTTTCAAAACTCTAACAAGAAGACTAAAACACATGCAAAATGTAAGAAAAAAGACATTAGGCTGCATCCTGCCTCCTATTTTGTTCTGGCCACAGCACCTCATCTACATCGCAAGCCATGTTCTATCTGGCTAAACAGCAGTGAAAGAATCTTCCGGGTTGACTGAGCCAGCCGCCGAAAGCCCCCACATCCACTTCACCGTATGCATCTTCCTTTGCCTGGAGAAGACGCATGCGTGCGAGGGGATGGCGGTCATACACCTTCCATCACCATGCTGAAAAAAAATATATTAAATTGGGTTTAGGAATGGGGAATATGGTGGGAGGTAAAGAACCCTAAATTGTGGGTGGTCGATGAACCAGTTGCAGACCAGAGCAGCCCGGTAGAAACTCACGTTGTCCCAGATGACAACATACCTGGACTGTTCTGGTCCACCCTCTGCTCGGCTGGAATGAGGATGCCATGTAGTGTGTCCAGGAATGTGATGAGAAGGGCAGTGTGGTAGGGACCAAGGTTGGCATGGTGATGGAGGACGCCTTGCTGGCTAACGGCTGCGCACATGGCGATATTCCCTCAATGTTGTACAGGGACATTCACAATGACACGGTGGCCAATAATGTTCCGTCCCCGTCCCCTTCTTTTGGCTAGGCTGAAGCCAGCCTCATCAATGTAAATATAAACGTGCTGAATTGCAGCGGCATCCAGCTCCAAGACTCTCTGAAACAGACAACAAGACAATATGTGACATAGACCTAGCGCAGTCAATATGGTGAGGCACAATACACTGGATTACAGTACTTTGTAAAAAAATGTAATCACTTACACACTAAAAGTGGTATTTGAGGCACACTCAGTGAAACCATTAACTCATGAACCTAATCTTCAATCAATCAATCAAATGTATTTACATCAGCTGATGTCACAAAGTGTTGTACAGAAACGCAGCCTAAAACCCCAAACACCAAGCAATGCAGGTGTAGAAGCACGGTGGCTAGGAAAAACTCCCTAGAAAGGCCAAAACCTAGGAAGAAACCTAGAGAGAAACCAGGCTATGAGGGGTGGCCAGTCCTCTTCTGGCTGTGCCGGGTGGAGATTATAACAGGACATGGCCAAGATGTTCAAATGTTCATAGATGACCAGCAGGGTCAAATAATAATAATCACAGTGATTGTAGAGGGTGCAACAGATCAGCACCTCAGGAGTAAATGTCAGTTGGCTTTTCATAGCCGATCATTCAGAGTATCTCTACCACTCCTGCTGTCTCTAGAGAGTTTAAAACAGCAGGTCCTGGACAAGGTAGCACGTCCGGTGAACAGGTCAGGGTTCCATAGCCACAGGCAGAACAGTTGAAACTGGAGCAACAGCACGACTAGGGGGACTGGGGACAGCAAGGAGTCATCAGGCCAGGTAGTCCTGAGGCATGGTCCTAGGGCTCAGGTCCTCCGAGAGAGAGAAAGAAAGAAGAGAAAGAGACAGAATTAGAGTGAGCATACTTCAATTCACACAGGACACCAGATAAGACAGGAGAAATACTCCAGATATAACAGACTGACCCTAGCCCCCCGACACACAAACTATTTCAGCATAAATACTGGAGGCTGAGACAGGAGGGGTCGGGAGACACTGTGGCCTCGTTCGACGATAACCCCGCACAGGGCCAAACAGGCAGAATATAACCCCAGCCAGTTTGCCAAAGCACAGCCCCCACACCACTAGAGGGATATCTCCAACCACCAACCTACCATCCTGAGACAAGGCCGAGTATAGCCCACGAAGATCTCCCCCACGGCACAACCCAAGGGGGGGCGCCAACACGGACAGGAAGATCATGTCAGTGACTCAACCCACTCAAGTGACGCACCCCTCCTAGGGATGACATGGAAGAGCATCAGTAAGCCAGTGACTCAGCCCCTGTAATAGGGTTTGAGGCAGAGAATCCCATTGGAGAAAGGGGAACCGGCCAGGCAGAGACAGCATGGGCAGTTCGTTGCTCCAGTGCCTTTCCATTCACCTTCACACCCCTGGGCCAGACTACACTCAATCATAGGACCTACTGAAGAGATGAGTCTTCAGTAAACACACTGCTCAAAAAAATAAAGGGAACACTTAAACAACACAATGTAACTCCAAGTCAATCACACCTCTGAAATCAAACTGTCCACTTAGGAAGCAACACTGATTGACAATACATTTCACATGCTGTTGTGCAAATGAAATAGACAACAGGTGGAAATTATAGGCAATTAGCAAGACACCCCCAATAAAGGAGTGGTTCTGCAGGTGGTAACCACAGACCACTTCTCAATTCCTATGCTTCCTGGCCGATGTTTTGGTCACTTTTGAATGCTGGCGGTGCTTTCACTCTAGTGGTAGCATGAGACGGAGTCTACAACCCACACAAGTGGCTCAGGTAGTGCAGCTCATCCAGGATGGCACATCAATGCGAGCTGTGGCAAGAAGGTTTGCTGGGTTCCTCCTAATGCAAGACAATGCTATACCTCATGTGGCTGGAGTGTGTCAGCAGTTCCTGCAAGAGGAAGGCATTGATGCTATGGACTGGCCCGCCCGTTCCCCAGACCTGAATCCAATTGAGCACATCTGGGACATCATGTATCGCTCCATCCACCCACAGACTGTCCAGGAGTTGGCGGATGCTTTAGTCCAGGTCTGGGAGGAGATCCCTCAGGAGACCATCCGCCACCTCATCAGGAGCATGCCCAGGCGTTGTAGGGAGGTCATACAGGCACGTGGAGGCCACACACACTACTGAGCCTCATTTTGACTTGTTTTAAGGACATTACATCAAAGTTGGATCAGCCTGTAGTGTGGTTTTCCACTTTAATTTTGAGTGCGACTCCAAATCCAGACCTTCGTGGGTTGATACATTTGATTTCCATTGATCATGTGTGATTTTGTTGTCAGCACATTCAACTATGTAAAGAAAAAAGTATTTAATAAGAATATTTCATTCATTCAGATCTAGGATGTGTTATTTTAGTGTTCCCTTTGTCAGGCTGCGGGGACCGTGTGAGGGGATTTATACTACTATCTGTACTTACTGGTGGCACACACACCGTTTCATCCTTTCCTACACTGAAATTACCCTTGCCTAACGATTGCTTCTGAAGATGGGCTTGCAGCACATTTATCCTTGCCATAAGGCGATCATTCTCCTGTATACTATGAGTACAGCGACTGCAATTGTGGCATCGTGTTAATGTTACTACTTAGCTTCGGCTGGTGGCGGTCCTGACGAACCACGTCCAGATAAAGCATCTGGGGTGAAAAAGTTGAATGAAAAATGTCGGGCGAGGGAAAAACTAAAAATATAAACGTAATTAAAAAGTAAAAACCGTAAAGTTGGCAGGTAGCAAAGTAAGGTTAGCAACAAACCGCACAGCAGCACCTAAACAAGTCTACAAGTTGTCTTCAGACCAAGTCTTCAAAACTGCAAGCACATTATCTGGTTTTTGGAAAACACTAAAACACAGCTCTCTACATTAGACACATCACTCAAAACTAACAGGTCTTGTGTTTGGTTTGGAAAACACTGCCGTTCAAAATGCCACACTAATTTACCGATTACCTGCACCCAGTGTTCATGTTTGAATTCACTTATAGCTAATTTCTTCACTTAGAAATCAGAGCTTGAGCACTATAAATAGGCTTCAGGATGGCTTTCTTGGTTTGGACAACAATGGAGGCCAATTTTGGAGAGATAGTTAGAGGAATAGGAGTGAGAGTAAGAAGGGGATGAGGACAAGGAGGAAGAGGACAAGGACAAGGAGGAGGACGAGTACGAGGAGGGTGAAGAGGGCAAGGAATGGGACAAGGAAGAGGAGTAATCACAGATGAGATCCGGTCCACTTTGGTTAACCCAAAGAGACAGGACGCACCCTAATCGGTTTCTCTCTTTATAGTAACATTCCTATTTGTTTATCTTCTATTGTATTTGTTTTGTCTGTTACTGTTCATCTCGAAATCTAGGATGAAAATACAATGTTTTGAGAAAGAAATGTAGTTTTTTTTATTTTGACTGTTTATAGTCTAAATATATACTGAATACAGCTGGCTGGATATACGCTGCACCGGCAGGATAGAACAGCAGCGTCTGGTAAGACAAGGGGTGCCGAACGATGCATTTTCTTAAATAACATCTGGTGCACGATATCGAAGGAAGTCTCGAGCTACTGCTCGCCTGAGGTAGAGTATCTCATGATAAACCGTAGACTACACTACCTAGCTAGAGAGTTTATCTGTATTTTTCATAGCTGTTTACATACCACCACAGTCAGAGGCTGGCACCAAGAGAGCATTGAATGAGCTGTATTCCGCCATAAGCAAACAAGAAAACGCTCACCTCCTAGTAGCCGGGGACTTTAATGCAGGGAAACTTAAATCCGTTTGACCAAATTTCTATCAGTATGTTAAATATGCAACCACAGGAAAAACAACTCTGTACAACCTTTACTCCAAACACAGAGACGAATACAAAGCTTTCCCTTGTCCTCCATTTGGCAAATCTGACAATAATTATATCCTCCTTATTCATGCTTATAAGCTAAAATTAAAGCAGGAAGCACCAGTGACTAGATCAATAAGAAAGTGGTCAGATGACGCAGATGCTAAGCTACAGGGCTGTTTTGCTAGCGCAGACTGGAATATGTTCAGGGATTCCTCCGATGGCATTGAGGAGTACACCACATCAGTCATTGGCTTCATCAATAAGTGCATTGATGACGTTGTCCTCACAGTGACCACACGTACTAACCCGGAAGCTTATAAGAAATCCCGCTATGCCCTCCGACGAACCGTCAAACAGGCAAAGTGTCAATACAGGATTAAGATCAAATCGTACTAAACTGGCTCTGATGCTCGTCGGATGTGGCAGGGCTTGCAAACCATTACAGACTACAAAGGGACGCACAGTCGAGAGCTGCCCAGTGACATGAGCCTACCAGAATAGCTAAACTACTTCTGTGCTCGCTTCGAGGAAAATAACACTGAAACATGCATGAGAGCACCATCTGTTCTAGAAGACTGTGTGATCACGCTCTCCGCAGCTTATGTGAGTAAGACCTTTAAACAGGTCAACATTCACAAGGCCGCAGGGCCAGACGGATTACCAGTACGTGTTCTGTGAGCATGCGCTGGCCAACTGGCAAGTGCCTTCACTGACATTCTCAACCTCTCCCTGTTCGAGTCTGTAATACCAACATGTTTTAAGCAGACCACCATAGTGCCTGTGCCCAATAACACTAAGGTAACCTGCCTAAATGACTACCAACTCGTAGCACTCACGTCTGTAGCCATGAAGTGCTTCGAAAGGCTGGTCATGGTTCACATCAACACCATTATTCCAGAAACCCTAAACGCACTACAATTTGCATACTGTCCCAACAGATCAACAGGTGATTCAACCTCTATTGCACTCCACACTGCCCTTTCTCACCTGGACAAAAGGAACACCTATGTGAGAATGCTATTCATTGACTAGAGCTCATTGTTCAACACCATAGTACCCTCAAAGCTCATCAGTAAGCTAAGGATCCTGGGACTAAACACCTCCCTCTGCAACTGGATCCGCCCCCAGGTGGTAAGGGTAGGTAACAACACATCGTCCCCGCTGATCCTCAACACAAGGGCCCCTTAGGGGTGCGTGCTCAGTCCCCTCCTGTACTCCCTGTTCACTCATGACTGCACGGCCAGGCACGACTCCAAAATGCTGTCCGAGGTGCCGCTCCAGAATCTTTGCCTGACAACTTAAACTTAATTATTCCGCTGCTCTATGCTTACTAAATACTTTATTACTACATACATCATTTAAGTCATTTGTAGTGTTGTCAAAATGAGGGGTGTTGTGCAAAACAATTTAATCAGCGATTGGATCATCTCTAACCAATCAGAGTATCAAAGAAAATGACAAATTAGGGTTAAGGAATTTTTGAAAACACCGCTTTATCCATGTGTGTTCTGGCTCCGGCCCAACCCATTGGTTTCTGGGACCAATCAGATGGTCTAGAAATGATCGGGGAGGTACTCAGATCCAGACTCATTGCAGAGAAGAAATTAACAGCCGTGGGCGTGGTGTAACGTTTGGCCAGAGCAAGGAGTTTGGGTCGTCAGGCAACCAGAATCTCCCATAAGTGTTCATTTGGGTTGAGATCTGATTAATGACAGACACACACACACACGCACCCTTTTGAGACCCCTCAACATAATAGTAAACTGGGCATTTTTACACATGATCTTAAGCATGATGGAATGTTAATTGCTTAAATAACTCAGGAACCACACCTGTGTGGAAGCACCTGAATTCAATATACTTTGTATCCCTAATTTGCTCAAGTGATTCCTTTAGTTTGGCAGGTACCTGTATATAGAGAGAGACATAAAGGGATAGTTGGAGTAAGAGGGAGAGAGGAGCAGTTTCTCGGCGGCTCTCACTCTCTCTTTGACCAGTCTATCCACCATGGAGCTGACTGTCCATTTGTCTAGAATGACCCACAACCTCCAGCACTCCTCTGATGGGAACCACTTCCCTTCAGTCACTGTGCGACTGCTCCCTTTGACCTCCTATAGTGGTAACAACATAAAGATACACATAAGTTAGATAAGTTAGATATGTATTAGATTTGATTGTGATAGTATCCACCTCAAAGTGAAACCCAACCTCAAAGTAAAATCCAACTTTTTGATTTATTTAATATTCATACAGTATATTAGGTATATTCATAATTACACCATATATGTTGAAGGTAGTTTAGGTTATTGTGAGTGCATTACCACCTTGTTTTTGCAATCAAATTAGAACATGACAGGATAAACTGATACATCAAATCAAATTGTATTTGTCACATACGCCGAATACATCTGGTGTAGACTTTACCGTGAAATGCTTGTTTACGAGCCCTTCCCAACGATGCAGATTTGGTACAGGGAGTACTAGTACCAGATCAATGTGCAGAGGTACGAGGAAATTGGAGGTAGATACATTTAAATTTGATGAGTTTGCAGCATATTTCAGAGATAAGATAGCAAACATTAAGCTTGGTATCAGTCAAGCAAGACCTGATGAGAAGTTTGATGATATGTGCCCTAGCCTACCACGTAAAGGCACTATGGAGTTATTTTCTCTGGTTGACACAGACATGCTCAGGAAAGTGATATCACAACTTAAGCCTTCTACCTGCCATCTCAATCCTATCCTCACAACCGTCTTCAAAACAGTTTTTAATTGCATACCTGAAGAAGTGTAAGCTATTGCTAATCACTCCCTGTTCACGGGCACTTTCCCCACTGCACTAAAAACTGTAATGGAGAAACCCCTTCTGAAGAAAAGTCATCTCGATTCTTCAGCTCTTAGCAATTTTCGGCCAATTTCCAACCTTCCATTCTTAAGCAAAATTCTGTACCAACTGTATTTTAGAAAAGTTCCAATCTGGTTTTTGTGCCCACCACAGCACAGAGACAGCCTTAGTTAAAGTGGTAAAGGATTTTAGAGCCAACACAGATGCCAAACAGCTCTCTGTCCTACTCTTGGATTTAAGTGCTGCATTCGACACGGTTGACCATGGTGTCCTTCTGGACAGACTAAGTTGGTTTAGGACCTATTTTACCGGTTGAGAGTTTTTTGTCACCCTTTGTGAACATAACTCAGAGAAAATAGATATCACGTGGCGTTCCACGTTTTGATTTTGGGTCAGGTATTGTTCAGTTTATATACGTTACCCCTTGGCAGTGTTATCAGAAAGCACAACATTGATTTTCACTGCTACACAGACAATGCACAACTTTACATTTCTGTGTCCTCAGAGGATTTTATCTCCACAGATTATTAAACTGTATTAGTGATTTAAATACTTGGATGGCTCACAACTTCTTCCAGCTAAATCAAGACAAGACCGAGGTACTTATTATTGGAGTCAAAGTACAGAGAGAGAATCTGGCCGCAGATTTGAATTCAAGGCCAATAAAGATAAAACATAGGTGTCATTTTAGATTCAACCCAATTTCTGGTCACTCATTAGGAATGTGACCAAAATAGCTTTTTACCACCTGAGGAACATTGCCAAGGTGTGTCTGTTTCTATCTCAGGCGGATACAGGGAGACTTATTCATACTTTTATTACAAGCAGGCTTGACTACTGTAACGCTCTTCTGTCTGGTTTATCCAAGAAATCAATTGGTCAACTGCGAAACATACAGAATGCTGCAACACACATTACACCGGTTGTAAAGTCTCTGCACTGGCTACCTGTGAGTTTTAGAATTAATTGTAAGATTATTCTATTGGATTTGAAATCAATCCACAATTGTGTACCCCAATATATATCAGACATACCTTTAAGTTATGTACCCAGTAGGTCCCTCAGGTCCTCTGGCACTGGCCTTTTAACTATCACAATAACCTTGGACCAAGAGGCATGGAGAGGCAGCTTTTAGTTATTATGGCCCCAGCCTCTGGAATAGCCTGCCAGAGAACCTGAGGGAGGCCGGAACTGGATATATTTAAAAGGGATCTTAAAACACACCTTTTTAGCTCAGCTTTTCCTTAGCGTGCTTTTCAGTCTTTCAGTTTTCAATTGTTATTCTTTTGTTTTTCCTGTCTGAAATGTGCTATATAAATAAAGCTTGATTTCATATGTATATGAAAGGGTAAAGTGACTAGGCATCAGGATAGATAATAATACAAGTAAAATAAAGAACAGAGTAGCAGCAGCTAATGATGAGTGTAAAAGTAGTGTGTGTGCGTGTAATATGTATGCATGTGTGTTTTGTGTCGGTATACATGTGTGTGTTGTGTGTGTATGTGAAAGTGTGTTGGTTTTGTGTGGGAGTGTCAATGTAGTGTGTGTGAGTGAGTGTGTATGTGGTGTGTATACAGTATGTAGTCTAGTGAGTGTGTATATTGTGTGTATGCAGTATATAGTATAGTGAGTGTGTATATTGTGTGTATGCAGTATATAGCTGTAGTCTAGTGAGTGTTTATATTGTGTTTATGCAGTATAGTCTATTGAGTGTTTATACAGTATATAGTCTAGTGAGTGTGTATGTGATCTGCATATAATATATAGTCTAGTGAGCGTGTATATGGTGTGTTTACAGTATATAGCCTAGTGAGAGTGTATATGGTGTGTTTACAGTATATAGCCTAGTGAGTGTGTATATGGTGTGTTTACAGTATATAGCCTAGTGAGTGTCCGTAGGGTCCGTGCAAGATAGACTCAGTGCAGATAGTTTGGGTACCATTAGTGAACTATTTAGCAGTCTGGCTATTTAGCAGTCTTATGGCTTAGGGGTAGAAGCTGTTTCTGAGCCTGTCGGTCAGAGAGATGATGCTCCGGTACCGTTTGCCAGACGGTAGCAGAGTGAACAGTCTATGGCTTGGGTGGCTGGAATCTTTGGAAAATGCTCAGGCCTACACCGCCTGATATAGAGGTCCTGGATGGCATATGATATATGTTTACAATAACTTTCCAGAGGCATGCAAGCCAGGGGACCTACACATACCCTGGCTTTAATTAGTACACAGACAGAGATGTACATCGTCATATTAGAGGTCAGCTTCACAGGGCGAGTAAGGAAGCTATCATATCAATTACATGCTTGCTGCTGGTGTACTGTGGGCTGAACTGAGTTTGACCTCTATGAAGAAACTAATAATACCTGATGGAACCATCTAGTAGAGAGACTGATATATTTTAAAAAGTGGAGATCTTGCTGGGTTTCTATGTGGTTATGGGTGTGATATCAGGTTTTTGAATCTTTTCAGAAATCAGTGCTTAACTCCAGCATTGGGATTGCTTCTGCTGGAACTATCAGGAATCACAGTAAGACCCAGATGCAGACTGTCAAAGTCTGTTTAAGCAGAAGACAGGTCAGGGCAGGCAGAGGTACAGGTCGGCGGGAAGGCTTAGGGTCGGGGGCAGGCAGGTGTCAAGAGTTTATATATTATGCCATCAGAACCTCTCGCACCAATAACTGCTTGGGAAGATGGGTCAAAAATGGTGTATAAAAATCAATTTTAAATCAATTGAATGTCTTAATGGTGTGATAACTTAACTGTAGCTCACACCGTCGGTGGCAGGTATAATGCATCCTATGCTAGTCAAAGGAGAGGGGTGTTTTATGACATTGAGATGTGGGCATCAGTAAAACATTTATCTGTTGCCAAAGGAGCAACATTTAACCAACGTTGTCGCCGTTAAATCACACACTGCAGCCACGGTTGGTGATAAACCTGAGGGGCAGAGGAGAGTTATAAGGAACGATATCACACAGACGCGCACACACACACACACACACAGTGGTCTAAGACACTGCATCTCAGTGCAAGAGGCATCACTGCAGTACCTGTTTCGAATCCAAGCTGCATCACATCCGGCTGTGATTGAGAGTCCCATAGGGCTGCGCATAATTGGCCCAGCGTCGTCCAGGTTTGGCTGGGGTAGGCCAACATTGTAAATAAGAATCTGTTCTTCACTTACTTGCTGAGTTAAATAAAGGTTACATTTAAAAGAGCACTCAAAGAGCTCTCTTCCCATCAGAAAGTCTAGGTGATGAGAGGCTTACACAGAGTCGGAGAGGACCTTGGCATGACCTGAGGGAACGAGAGATCTGCGCCTGTAGGCATGTTGCCTAACACCGTACCGTACCCAAACCGTCTATGTGCAAATTGATTTTGTCCCCCCACACCAAACGCGATCACGACACGCAGGATGAAATATCAAAACAAACTCTGAACCAATTATATTAATTTGGGGACATCTCAAAAAGCATTAAACATTTATGGGAATTTAGTTACCTAGCTTGCTGTTGCTAGCTAATCTGTCCTATTTAGCTACCTAGATTGCTGTTGCTAGCTAATCTGTCCTATTTAGCTAGTTTACTGTTTCTAGCTAATTTGTTCTGGGATATAAAGGTTGAGTTGTTATTTTACCTGAAATGCACAAGGTCTGCTACTCTGACAATTAATATACACATAAAACGGTCAACCGAATCGTTTCGAGTCATCTCTCCTCCTTCCAGGCTTTTTCTTCTTTGGACTTTATATGGCGATTGGCATCTGACTTTCATAGTTACCACGATGACCGACCGAACTCAATTAATCTTTCAATCACCCGCGTGGGTATCTGCTTCTATAAACCAAGGGGGAGATGGGAGAGTCAGGATTTGCATCACGTTCAGCGTCACAAATCGAACTGACTTCTATTTTAGCACTTGGCAACGCAGACGTTCATTGGCGCGCGCGAGCAGTGTGGGTGCAATAATTGAATAACGTATGTTTAAATTTATTTTGCAACGCTCGCGCACGCGCATAATTTAATATGGGAGCCAGTGGGACAGGGGTCAAGGTCAAATAATGCAAGGAAGTGTTTTTAATGAGAAAGAGGGTGTCCACAGGGGGTGCCTGGGAAGTGGGGTAGGATGGATGTTTTTATGATTACATGTTTGAAGGAAGACACTACAGATTTGTGTTTCCAGTCTGATAGGTATTTTTGTGGAGGACAACATAGTATACTGTAATGTTGCATGGTTGTCACAGTATGGCTGTAGGCTAAATCTCATTATTTTGTCCTTTATTGAGGAGAATTAAACCAGATGATATGAAATTGACACCATAGCTATGTCTGAAAATGTAACCCTCCAATGGCTGCATTTCCAGTTCATGTCCTGGTTTCAAATCAAATCAAATCAAATGTTATTTGTCACATTCACATGGTTAGCAGATGTTAATGCGAGTGTAGCGAAATGCTTGTACTTCTAGTTCCGACAATGCAGTAATAACCATGAGTGATGGAACAGAGCGGCATAGGCAAGATGCAGTAGATGGTATTGAGTGCAGTATATACATATGAGATGAGTATGTAAACAAAGTGGCATAGTTTAAAGTGGCTAGTGATACATGTGTTACATAAAGATGCAGTAGATGATATAGAGTACAGTATATACTTATACATATGAGATAAATAATGTAGGGTATGTAAACATTATATTAAGTAGCATTGTTTAAAGTGGCTAGTGATATATTTTACATCAATTCCCATTATTAAAGTGGCTGGAGTTGAGTCAGTGTGTTGGCAGCAGCCACTCAATGTTAGTGGTGGCTGTTTAACAGTCTGATGGCCTTGAGATAGAAGCTGTTTTTCAGTCTCTCGGTCCCAGCTTTGATGCACCTGTACTGACCTCGCCTTCTGGATGATAGCGGGGTGAACAGGCAGTGGCTCAGGTGGTTGTTGTCCTTGATGATTTTTATGGCCTTCCTGTGACATCGGGGGGTGTAGGTATCCTGGAGGGCAGGTAGTTTGCCCCCGGTGATGCGTTGTGCAGACCTCACTCTCTGGAGAGCCTTACGGTTGTGGGCGGAGCAGTTGCCGTACCAGGCGGTGATACAGCCCGACAGGATGCTCTCGATTGTGCATCTGTAGAAGTTTGTGAGTGCTTTTGGTGACAAGCCGAATTTCTTCAGCCTCCTGAGGTTGAAGAGGTGCTGCTGCGCCTTCTTCACGATGCTGTCTGTGTGGGTGGACCAATTCAGTTCGTCTGTGATGTGTACGCCGAGGAACTTAAAAATTACTACCCTCTCCACTACTGTTTCTTCGATGTGGATAGGGGGGTGTTCCCTCTGCTGTTTCCTGAAGTCCACAATCATCTCCTTAGTTTTGTTGACACCACACTCCGAGGGCCCTCACCTCCTCCCTGTAGGCTGTCTCGTCGTTGTTGGTAATCAAGCCTACCACTGTTGTGTCGTCCGCAAACTTGATGATTGCGTTGGAGGCGTGCGTGGCCACGCTATCGTGGGTAAACAGGGAGTACAGGAGAGGGCTCAGAACGCACCCTTGTGGGGCCCCAGTGTTGAGGATCAGCGGGGTGGAGATGTTGTTACCTACCCTCACCACCTGGGGGCGGCCTGTCAGGAAGTCCAGTACCCAGTAGCACAGGGCGGGGTCGAGACCCAGGGTCTCGAGCTTGATGACGAGTTTGGAGGGTACTATGGTGTTAAATGCTGAGCTGTAGTCGATGAACAGCATTCTCACATATTTATTCCTCTTGTCCAGATGGGTTAGGGCAGTGTGCAGTGTGGTTGAGATTGCATCGTCTGTGGACCTATTTGGGTGGTAAGCAAATTGGAGTGGGTCTAGGGTGTCAGGTAGGATGGACGTGATATGGAGGTGATATGGTCCTTGACTAGCCTCTTAAAGCACTTCATGATGATGGAAGTGAGTGCTACGGGGCGGTAGTCGTTTAGCTCAGTTACCTTAGCTTTCTTGGGAACAGGAACAATGGTGGCCCTCTTAAAGCATGTGGGAACAGCAGACTGGGATAGGGATCGATTGAATATGTCTGTAAACACACCAGCCAGCTGGTCTGCGCATGCTCTGAGGGCGCGGCTGGGGATGCCGTCTGGGCCTGCAGCCTTGCGAGGGTTAACACGTTTAAATGTTTTACTCACCTCGGCTGCAGTGAAGGAGAGTCCGTATGTTTTGGTTGCGGGCCGTGTCAGTGGCACTGTATTGTCCTCAAAGCGGGCAAAAAAGTTATTTAGTCTGCCTGGGAGCAAGGCATCCTGGTCCGTGACTGGGATGGTTTTCTTTTTGTAATCCGTGATTGACTGTAGACCCTGCCACATACCTCTTGTGTCTGAGCCGTTGAATTGCGATTCTACTTTGTCTCTATACTGACGCTTAGCTTGTTTGATTACCTTGCGGAGGGAATAGCTACACTGTTTGTATTCGGTCATGTTTCCGGTCACCTTTCCCTGATTAAAAGCAGTGGTTCGCGCTTTCAGTTTCATGCGAATGCTGCCATCAATCCACGGTTTCTGGTTTGAGAATGTTTTAATCGTTGCTATGGGAACGACATCTTCAACACACGTTCTAATGAACTCGCTCACCGAATAAGCGTATTCGTCAATGTTGTTGTCTGACGCAATACGAAACATATCCCAGTCCACGTGATGGAAGCTGTCTTGGAGCGTGGAATCAGATTGGTCGGACCAGCGTTGAACAGACCTCAGCGTGGGAGCTTCTTGTTTTAGTTTCTGTCTGTAGGCAGGGAGCAACAAAATGGAGTCGTGGTCAGCTTTTCCGAAAGGATGGCGGGGGAGGGCCTTATATGCATCGCGGAAGTTAGAATAGCAATGATCCAAGGTTTTACCAGCCCTGGTTGCGCAATCGATATGCTGATACAATTTAGGGAGTCTTGTTTTCAGATTAGCCTTGTTAAAAACCCCAGCTACAATGAATGTAGCCTCAGGATATATGGATTCCAGTTTGCAAAGAGTTAAATAAAGTTTGTTCAGAGCCATCGATGTGTCTGCTTGGTGGGGAATATATACGGCTGTGATTATAATCGAAGAGAATTCCCTTGGTAGATAATGCGGTCGACATTTGATTGTGAGGAATTCTAAATCAGGTGAACAGAAGGACTTGAGTTCCTGTATGTTGTTGTGACCACACCACGTCTCGTTAACCATACAGCATACGCCCCTGCCCCTCTTCTTACCAGAAAGATGTTTGTTTCTGTCTGCGCAATGCGTGGAGAAACCAGCTGGCTGCACCGACTCCGATAGCGTCTCTCGAGTGAGCCATGTTTCCGTGAAGCAAAGAATGTTACAGTCCCTGATGTCCCTCTGGAATGCTACCCTTGCTCGGTTTTCATCAACCTTGTTGTCAAGAGACTGGACATTGGCGAGTTGTATGCTAGGGAGTGGCGTGCGATGTGCCCGTCTCCGGAGCCTGACCAGAAGACCGCTTCTTTGCCTCTTTTACGACGTCGTTGTTTTGGGTCGCAGGCTGGGATCCATTCCGTTGTCCTGGGTGAAAGGCAGAACACAGGATCTGCTCGGGGAAAGTCATATTCTTGGTCGTACTGATGGTGAGTTGACTCTGCTCTTATATTCAGTAGTTCTTCTCGACTGTATGTAATGAAACCTAAGATGACCTGGGGTACCAATGTAAGAAATAACAGGTAAAAAAAACTAAAAACTGCATAGTTTCCTAGGAACGCAAAGCGAGGCGGCCATCTCTGTCGGCGCCGGAAGTAGGGTACCACTTCCTGCTCAGGTGTTCTTCTTATCTCCCTACCTAGTCGTTATCGCAACAGGCTGACAGTATTACAGTATTACAATCACTACAACTTCCCCATGTTGTAGTCCTATCCTGCTTGTTTTTTTTTTTAAATGTATGAACTAACATCGGTTGGATTAAGTGACATTATAGCTGGTAGCTATCATTTTTCTGTAGGAGCTTCATGCCACAAGGGATTTCCAGAGGTGTGGTGTGTTTTGACTGCACCTGCAGCCTTCCATGCAGTCTCCTCCCCTCTTCTCCTCTCTCCCGGAAGAGGTGATGCTTTTACATTAGAAGATATGTGGATAAGCAAATATTAAGGCACAAACACCTACCTGCATAAATTCTTCCGTCACAGTGTCTTTGATTAAATAAATGTCCTATATCTTATTTACTAAAAATGCATGGCATCCCCGGTTATCTCCTGCACATTGTAACCAGAGAGGCTGCTTCTTCTTCTCCTCTTTACTTAAACATTCTCAAAATGGCCCCTGTGTTTACCCTTCATTGCTAGATATTTTCTGCCTCTTGGATTCTCTCTCTGCTGTGTGTATATATAATCACCCTCCTCTCAACGCTAGGCTAGCTATCTTAAAATCACCTTGCATTTTTTTCAAAGGGTTGTAAAATGAATATAAAAAATATTTCTGTGAAATAATTGACTTTATTGGCCTTAGTTCTGCCAGTCTGAATTATCAGCTCCCTCAAATAGAGTTTAGCAGTGGCAGCTTTCTGAGTATTACACCATGTCCTGGCCCACAACCAGCAGACTCCCAGTAAATATATTTAAATCAACGCTAAGCTGCTTAAAATATTCATGTTTCACTCTCAGCTAGTTTATAGAAATGTGAAACTGTCGCCCACTCGCAAATCAGTTACACTCTTAAAAGTATATAATTTTAAGTTTTCAGGAACAAAAAAAAGGGAAGAGAGAGAGAGTAGCAGTGATGCATTAAACCCATGTGTGTGTGTGTGTCCACAGGGTTACACACAGAAACGGGGGGAGGAGAGTGGGAGGGCACGTTCCTCTCAGGCCTGTGACGCTGTGATGCATTAAACTCATGTGTGTGTGTCCACAGGGTTACACACAGTAACGGGGGGAGGAGAGTGGGAGGGCACGTTCCTCTCAGGCCTGTGACGCTGTGATGCATTAAACCCATGTGTGTTTGTGTGTGTGTGTCCACAGGGTTACACACAGTAATGGGGGGAGGAAAGTGGGAGGGCACGTTCCTCTCAGGCCTGTGACGCTGTGATGCGATTTAATGTGCCTCATGAAGTGATTATTCTAAAAGCCCCTCTTCCTTTCCACATCCCTCTATGGCTCCATCCCTCTATGACTCCATCCCTCTATGGCTCCATCCCTCTATGGCTCCATCCCTCTATGGCTCAATCCCTCTATGGCTCCATCTCTCTATGGCTCCATCCCTCTATGGCTCCATCTCTCTATGGCTCCATCCCTCTATGGCTCCATCTCTCTATGACTCCATCCCTCTATGGCTCCATCCATCTATGGCTCCATCCCTCTATGGCTCCATCCCTCTATGGCTCCATCCTTCTATGACTCCATCCCTCTATGGCTCCATCCCTCTATGGCTCCATCCTTCTATGACTCCATCCCTCTATGACTCCATCCCTCTATGGCTCCATATGGTATGGTACGTTTGGTGTGGTTACATAAGACAAATGGTTACTTAAGGCTAAATGAACAGGGTTGGTTGGTTGGTTGGTTGGTGTGGATAGGTGGGCGTATAATGTGAATGTCTAGCAACGCAAAGGTTGCAAGTTCAAATCTAAAATCTCAGACAACATTAGCATTTTAGCTATTTAGCAACTTTTCAACTATATACTTACACCTGTTTAGCTACTTTGCAACTACTTAGCATGTTAGCTAACCCTAACCTTAACCCAGCTAGCTAACTTTAGCCACCAAGCTAGAATTCACAACATATCCTACATTTTGTTAATTTGTAATATTTAGTACATTTAGCAAATTCATAACATATTGTAAGTTTTGCAAATTCATAACATATTGTAAGTTTTGCAAATTCATATCATACGAAATGGTTGATGGACATCCAAAAATGAATACATACCATACGAAACGTAACATGTCATACTAAAAGGAGTGTGTCGGATTGACTTACAGAATAGTACGAAATGCTCGGCGACCAGCCCTCCATAGCAAAACACTTTTCCTTTTCTTTTGTGGAAATTATAATCTGTGTTCTAATTGTTCAATTTCACTCCATTTCAGAACATTATTGCTAGTGAACATGACCAGGGTTTAGTTTAACTGCAGATGGGTCTGGGGAGTGAGCGCCCTACAGTACTGTGCAGCTTCACATGGTTGACTTTTGCTGAGTGGATGAGGATGGGGGTAGGAAGCTCCAGGCAGAAGTGCTGACTGACGGTAAGTAGGGGTTTGGAGGTGACTGGTGGGACAGTGGTGACGATGCGGTTATGGTGGAGGGGACACAGAGGTGACACTGAGGTAGACAACATGACTGTGTGAAGTAGAGGTGTTGCCTTTCTCAGATGATTCCATAGTCCGATATTTGAGTTGGACACTGATTCTCTGTCCTTGTCCTTGCCCTTGACTGTCTGTATTACATGCTTGTTGTGTCCCAGGTCCTATCATTGTATTCCATGTCTCGTCATAGCATCCTGAGTGTCTTCCTGGATTTTGTTCAGTAGGCACGAAAGATAAAACACTCCAAAATGGAGTGAAAATAGGGAGGTACAGTTGAAGTCGGAAGTTTACATACACTTATGTTGTAGTCATTCAAACTCGTTTTTCAACTACTCCAAACATTGCTTGTTAACAAACTATAGTTTTGGCAAGTCAGTTAGGACATCTACTTTGTGCATGACACAAGTCATTTTTTTACAGACAGATTATTTAACTTATAATTCACTATATCACAATTCCAGTGGGTCAGAAGTTTACATACACTAAGTTGACTGTGCCTTTAAACAGCTTGGAAAATTCCAGAAAATTATGTCATGGCTTTAGAAGCTTCTGATAGGCTAATTGACATCATTTGAGTCAATTGGAGGTGTACCTGTGGATGTATATCAAGACCTACCTTCAAACTCAGTGCCTCTTTACTTGACATCATGGGAAAATCAAAAGAAATCAGCCAAGACCTCAGATAAAAAATTGTAGACCTCCAAAAGTCTGGTTCATCCTTGGGAGCAATTTCCAAATGCCTGAAGGTACCACATTCATCTGTACAAACAATAGTACGCAACTATAAACACCATGGGACCACGCAGCCGTCATACCGCTCAGGAATGAGACGCGTTCTGTCTCCTAGAGATGAACATACTTTGGTGCAAAAAAGTGCAAATCAATCCCAGAACAACAGCAGAGGACCTTGTGAAGATGCTGAAGGAAGCAGGTACAAAAGTATCTATATTCACAGTAAAACGAGTCCTATAACGACATAACCTGAAAGGCCGCTCAGAAAGTAAGAAGCCACTGCTCCAAAAGCTCCATAAAAAAGCCAGACTATGGTTTGCAACTGCACATGGGGATAACGATCATACTTTTTGGAGAAATGTCCTCTGGTCTGATGAAACAAAAATATAACTGTTTGGCCATAATGACCATGATTATGTTTGGAGGAAAAAGGGGGAGGCTTGCAAGCCGAAGAACACCGTCCCAACCGTGAAGCACGGGGGTGGCAGCATCATGTTTTGGGGGTGCTTTGCTGCAGGAGGGACTGGTGCACTTCACAGAATAGATGGCATCATGAGGGAGGAAAATGATGTGTATATATTGAAGCAACATCTCAAGATATCAGTCAGGAAGTTAAAGCTTGGTCGCAAATGGGTCTTCCAAATAGACAATGACCCAAAGCATTCTTCCAAAGTTGTGGCAAAATGGCTTAAGGACAACAAAGTCAAGGTATTGGAGTGGCCGTCACAAAGCCCTGACCTTAATCCTATAGAAAATTTGTGGGCAGAACTGAAAAAGCGTGTGCGAGCAACAATCCTACAAACCTGACTCAGTTACACCAGCTCTGTCAGGAGGAATGGGCCAAAATTCACCCAACTTTTTGTGGAAAGCTTGTGGAAGGCTACCCGAAACGTTTGATCCAAGTTAAACAATTTAAGGCTACCAAATACTAATTGAGTGTATGTAAACTTCTGACTCACTGGGAATGTGATGAAAGAAATTTTAGCTGAAATAAATAATTCTCTCTACTATTATTCTGACATTTCACATTCTTAAATAAAGTGGTGATCCTTACTGACCTAAAACAGATAATTTTTTACAAGGATTAGATGTCAGGAATTTTGAAAAACTGAGTTTAAATGAATTTGGCTCAGGTGTATGTAATCTTCCGACTTCAACTGTACTAGCTGAACTTGTCCAATAAGAAGTCTAATTTTCCGTTGCAAAACATTTTGTCCTGTATGTTTCTGTGTTTCAGACATTTTGCTGGCTGATGATAATTAAGCTGTCATATAGCTTCTTGCTAGCCTGGTCCCAGATCTGTTTGTGCTGTCTAACCAACTCACTGTCATTGGCTGTTTTGATCTGGAACCAGGCTAGCTTCTGGTAGGGTCTCAGCCAGATGTCTCTATTCTCTGTCTCAGGCTGTAGGACATATGAGGCCAGGAGGAGACAGACAGCATGCTTCTTGGGATGCAGAGCCCCACTCATTGAGAATGGCAGAGACGTTATTCTGAGTCAATAACTCATTTGGGGGATTATGAATTAGAATGATCTTGCTGAGGGGAAGGTAGACTCCAGCCTGTATCCCGATTCAAGCCGCTGGTCTTAAAAAAAGAAATCTGGAATAATAATCTGCTCAGAGAATCGATGCTCGGAATGCAGGGCCCACAGGGACAAATACCAGGATCCTATTTTGATCACACACAAATATGCACAAACACATACATGCATACACTTATTTGTGTGAATTTCTGCTGATGCGCAGCAAATCCTTTTCTGAAATGTCATTTTAAAATTTCAGTGCCATTTAGATTGGGTTGTGTGTTGAGACTGATGGCTGGCTCCATCCATTCTCCAGGGGAAACGGTTTATATGTCAATATGTCCTCAGTGACTGGGACCTTCTTTTATTAGCAAGTAGTTGTATTGAAGTGTCATCCACATTATGGTGTGTGTGTGTGTGTGTGTGGTGCTTGCGTGCGTGCGTGTTTATTTCTCGCCCTCTATAAGAGTGTTCTCTGTGATAATTCAGTAGCTTGGTGGAAGTAAACCTGTCTTTATCACTGCTGACACAACAAGAGAGAGGGACTGAGTGAGTGGAGGAAGAGGAGGGCGGGTGTAGGAGAGAGATAGATAGATGAGGAGCGTGTTTAAATAACTCTCCCTAAGTCCCCTCTACAGTCTCCGGTTCAGCTCCATGCGCTCAGTGATAAGCTATACAGCCTTCGGAAAGTATTCATACCCCTAGACTTTTTCCACATTTTGTTGTGTTACAGCTTGAATTGAAAATGTATTATGTTGAGATTTTGTGTCACTGGCCTACACACAATACCCCATAATGTCAAAGTGGAATTATGTTCTTAGAAAGGTTTACAAATTAATTAAACATGAAAAGCTGAATTGTCTTGAGTCAATAAGTATTCAATTCCTTTGTTATGGCAAGCCTAAATAAATTTGCTTAAGTATACAATTATCTGTAAGGTCCGTCGGTCAGGCAGTGAATTTCATACACAGATACAACCACAAAGACCAGAGAAGTGCCACAAAGAAGGGCACCTATTGGTAGATGGGTAAAAATACAAATAGCAGACATTGAATATCCCTTTGAGCATGTTGACATTATTAATTCAACACTTTAGGTGGTGTATCAATACACCCAGTCACTACAAATATACAGGCATCCTTCATAAGTCAGTTGCCAGAGAGGAAGGAAACCACTCAGGGATTTCATTATGAGGCCAATGGTGACTTTAAAACAGTTACAGAGTTTAGTGGCTGTGATAGGAGAAAACTGAGGATGGATCAACAGCACTGAATTTACTCCACAATACCAACCCAAATAACAGAGTGAAAAGAAGGAAGCCTTTACAGAATAAAAAATATTCCAAAACATTGTCCTGTTTGCAATAAGGCACTGAAGTAATGCTGCAAAAAATGTGGCAAAGAAATGAACTTTGTGTCCTGAATACAAAGCGTTATGTTTGGGGAAAATCCAACACAACACATCACTGAGTACCACTCTTCATACTTTCAAGCATGTTGGTGGCTGCATCGTGTTATGGGAATGCTTTTCAACGGCAAGTAATAGGGATTTTTGTTTTTGTTTTTTGCGGGGATAAAAATAAATCAGAATAGCGCTAAGCACAGGCAAAATCCTAGAGGAAAACCTCTGCTTTCCAACAGACACTTGGAGATAAAGTCACATTTCAGCAGGACAATAACCTAAAACACAAGGCTAAATATACACTGGATTTTCTTACCAAGATAACATTGAATGTTCCTGAGCGGCCTAGTTACAGTTTTGACTGAAAATCTATGGCAAGACTTGAACATGTCTGTCTAGCAATGATCAACAACCAACTTGACAGAGCTTGAAGAATTTAAAGAATAATGTGCAAATATTGTATAATCCAGGTGTGCAAAGATCTCAACGCTGAAATCCCTGCCTATTGGAATTCTATAATGTATTTACACTTAGGTGTGAATACTTACTGTATGTAAATGAGGTATTGCTGTATTTAATTTTCAATAAATTTGCAAACATTTCTAAAAACATGTTTTCACTGTCATTATGGGAAATTGTGTGTAGATGGGTGAGAGAAAAAAATCTATTTAATCCATTTTGAATTCAGCAAAATGTGAAATAAGTCAAGGCACATCTTTTCCTGCTGAACTAAGCTTTTCCCTATTTGCTAGGTCCATCCAGGACTGTGTTCAGTTGGTGGAAAACATTTTGAACCAACATTGTGAAACATAAGACACTTGTCCAGTAACACCATAGATGTTATGTTTCCATTTCAAAGCATTTTACTACTGAACACATCCCAGATCCCAGTGTGAGAAGGTCAGTCAGAGTGCGTGACAGAGGTTTGCAGGGCCAGCTGAGCGTCCTGTAAACCAGTTCCTCTGGGGTGTGGTGCTGTACCTGCAGATCAGAGAGAGGAGGGGCTGGGGGGGTAGAGTCTGGATGTGTGCCTCCATAGAGAGTTACTAGTGTTGAGTCAACAGGAGTTCAAGAGGTTCTGCTCTTCTCACTGCATCATGACTTGACTTTCTTGACTCATCCTGTTTAGCTTCTAGTGGCGCAAAGAGCCTCACTGCACTCTGAAGGTCACCAATGATCTCCTGTTATATAAACAACTTCAATCCCCTGCACTTAGGGGAATACTGTCTGCATGCCCCACATGCATATCCTTACTGCTAACTTATACACTATTCATCATCTGCCTCAGTGGTTTCGTCCTAAAGAATCCTAAGGAGAGAAGATGTGGTGTGTCTTTGAGGAGAAGTTCTCTGTTCTGTGAAGCTATCAGAGGAAGTGAGTTGCACCCGGCTGGCTGCTGACTGGAGAAGAAAGAAATAAAGACAAACTTCAGGCATTTCCTGGAAGTGCTGTGCCATCACAAAGAACAGGATCACTGAATTCAACGTGTGTGCTCAGATGTTTTATCTGCACTGTGAGACTGTGTGCGTGTGTGTGTGTGTGTGTGTGTGTGTGTGTGTGTGTGTGTGTGTGTGTGTGTGTGTGTGTGTGTGTGTGTGTGTGAGAGCGCAGATGTTTTATCTACACCGTGAGTCTGTGTGTTTAGTGTGTGTTTGTTTTTCTCTACACCAAACTTGTTGGGTCCTCTTTAGCTCAGAACCTCTATCTGCTCTCACTAGAGAATTCTATCAGACACAAATATTCCCAACGCAACATGACTCCTCTCCCATTTTGAGCTGTGGCTAAGGTTGGAGTTGTGTGTGTGCGCATGTGTTTTTGCGTGTTTGAATGTGTGTATGCGCGTGTGTGCATGTGGACTGCTGGGCTTACCATACGGGAGGAGGAAGCACTCTGATTTCCCTAGACATCATGGTCAGGCTTCAGCGCTTCAGGACAGCAGTCTTCTACCAATCAATGGAGTGAGGGAAGGAAGGATAGAAAGGGAGACGCAAAGAGAGAGAGAGATGGAGAGACAGACAGACAGACAGACAGACAGACAGACAGACAGACAGACAGACAGACAGACAGACAGACAGACAGGCAGGCAGGCAGGCAGGCAGGCAGGCAGGCAGGCAGACAGGCCAGAGTGTATAGAGAGAGAACAAATGTAGGAAAAGAAAGTGAGAAAACAACAGTGTAAAAATAGAGAGGGAAGAGTGCAGAAGGAGAGAGGAAGAGAGAAGGGTGGAGGTCAGAGAAGATATGAACAGACTGGGAGAGACAGAGACAATTGAGGAACTAAATAAATCATGTTTTGTAAGAATAAAAACATGAGTGTAAAGTCAGTGAGACTATGGGGACCTACAGTATTAGCAACTTGTTACTCTCATCTCATCCAGCCAACTCAACACAACATACCAGGAAGTCCTGGACACTTCACTGTACACTACAGCACTACCAATGGGATGATGCAGAGAGTTTACGTGTGTGTGTGTGTGTGCGTGTGCGTGTGTGTGTGTGTGTAAACACGTGTGTGCTACTTTAACTGTAACTGCCACCTCGGGACGTGTGTTTAGGTCAAAGCCATCCATTCAGTTAGCCATTAGGAGTATGAGTCTCAGTCATAGTGCCATGGGGCTAGAGAAGACTGAGTCTCAGTCATAGTATCATGGGGCTAGAGAAGACTGAGTCTCAGCCATAGTACCATGGGGCTAGAGAAGACTGAGTCTCAGTCATAGTACCATGGGGCTAGAGAAGACCGAGTCTCAGTCATAGTACCATGGGGCTAGAGAAGACTGAGTCTCAGTCATAGTACCATGGAGCTAGAGAAGACTGAGTCTCAGTCATAGTGCCATGGGGCTAGAGAAGACTGAGTCTCAGTCATAGTGCCATGGGGCAAGATAAGATTGAGTCTCAGTCATAGTACCATGGGGCTAGAGAAGACTGAGTCTCAGTCATAGTGCCATGGGGCTAGAGAAGACTGAGTCTCAGTCATAGTGCCATGGGGCTAGAGAAGACTGAGTCTCAGTCATAGTGCCATGGGGCTAGAGAAGACTGAGTCTCAGTCATAGTGCCATGGGGCTAGAGAAGACTGAGTCTCAGTCATAGTACCATGGGGCTAGAGAAGACTGAGTCTCAGTCATAGTGCCATGGGGCTAGAGAAGACTGAGTCTCAGTCATAGTGCCATGAGGCTAGAGAAGACTGAGTCTTAGCATAACCTCAAAGGAGTACCCACTGGGCACAGACGTCAATTCAACATCTATTCCACATTGGCTCAATGTAATTTCATTGAAATTACATGGAAACAACGTTGATTTAACCGGTGTGCCCAGTGGGTGGAGGCATGCTTCCCAAACCCCTTCTGATGACTTCCAGAAGCATGGAGAGGGCTTGTGTGTGTGCTCCTGGAGAGGGTTTGGATGTAAGTAGTGGTACAGGGTCATACATACATTACATCAAAGTGGAGTAGTGTTCGATCCCCTATTTGATGGAGTTCATGTTTGAGTTATTGATTCAGTGTTGGTTCAGTGCTTTGTACTGTGTTGTGTTTGGCTGGTAGCTTCCCAATAAAAATCTGGCGTAAATTGAGCTAGTTAGATTTGGTGCAGGATGATGCCTTGTAGTCTATATGCAAATGTATGTGCGGCTGTGAGTACAAATTAACTGTGTAGAGTAAACCTGTATATATCCAATGAGTTAAATCAGGAAGCATTGTTCTATCGGGGGTAAACAAATGAACAAGGTCTAATTTATAACCAAACTGGCCATTTCCCTGTGAGGAATACAATTAGGCTAATTGAAAATGCTGGACATGTATTGATGCTGGCAGTCTAATTAATGCCCTCTTTCACTGGCATGAACAGCAAGCAGCCTGCTACCCATTTTGTGTCTGTGTCCCTTTGTGACAATGTTGAGTCACATAGGTTTGGGTGTGTATGTGTTTGTGTGTGTCTACAGTCGTGGCCAAAAGTTTTGAGAATGACACAAATATTAATTTCCGCTAAGTTTGCTGCTTCAGTGTCTTTAGATATTTTTGTCAGATGTTACTATGGAATACTGAAGTATAATTACAAGCATTTCACAAGTGTCAAAGGCTTTTATTGACAATTACATGAAGTTGATGCAACGAGTTAATATTTGCAGTGTTGACCCTTCTTTTTCAAGCCCTCTGCAATCCGCCCTGGCATGCTGTCAATTAATTTCTGGGCCACATCCTGACTGATGGCAGCCCATTCTTGCATAATCATTGCTTGGAGTTTGTCAGAATTTGTGGGTTTTTGTTTGTCCACCCGCCTCTTGAGGATTGACCACAAGTTCTCAATGGGATTAAGGTCTGGGGAGTTTCCTGGCCATGGACCCAAAATATTGATGTTTTGTTCCCCGAGCCACTTAGTTATCCCTATTTCCTTATGGCAAGGTGCGCCATCATGCTGAAAAATTCATTGTTCGTCACCAAACTGTTCCTGGGTGGTTGGGAGAAGTTGCTCTCGGAGAATGTGTTGGTACCATTCTTTATTCATGGCTGTGTTCTTAGGCAAAATTGTGAGTGAGCCCACTCCCTTGGCTGAGAAGCAACCCCACACATGAATGGTCTCAGGATGCTTTACTGTTGGCATGACACAGGACTGATGGTAGCGCTCACCATGTACCTTTTGCAATCCCTGTACCTTTTGCAGAATATCAGTCTGTCCCTGATGTTTTTCCTGGAGAGAAGTGGTTTCTTTGCTGCCCTTCTTGACACCAGGCCATCCTCCAAAATCTTCGCCTCACTGTGCGTGCAGATGCACTCACACCTTCCTGCTGCCATTCCTGAGCAAGCTCTGTACTGGTTGTGCACCGTTCCCGCAGCTGAATCAACTTTAGGAGACGGTCCTGGCGCTTGCTGGACTTTCTTGGGCGCCCTGAAGCCATCTTCACAACTATTGAACTGCTCTCCTTGAAGTTCTCGATAATCTGATAAATGGTTGATTTAGGTGTAATCTTACTGGCAGCAATATCCTTGCCTTTGAAGCCCTTTTTGTGCAAAGCAATGATGACGGCATGTGTTTCCTTGCAGTTAACCATGGTTGGCAGAGGAAGAACAATGATTCCAAGCACCACCCTCCTTTTGAAGCTTCCAGTCTGTTATTCTAACTCAATCATTATGACAGAGTGATCTCCAGCCTTGTCCTCGTCAACACTCACACCTGTGTTAACGAGAGAATCACTGACGTGATGTCAGCTGGTCCTTTTGTGGCAGTTCTGAAATGCAGTGGAATTTGGGATTCAGTTTGTTTGCATGGCAAAGAGGGACTTTGCAATTGATTGCAATTCATCTGATCACTCTTCAGAACATTCTGGAGTATATGCAAATTGCCATCATACAAACTGAGACAGCAGACTTTATCAAAACTTTTGGCCACGACTGTACATCCCCTTTGTTCCACACAGTACATTATGCTTCACATAGGTTTGTTGTGCATTACAAATCTGCTCACTGCTGTGTGTGTAAGAGAGAGAGAAATTGCTTGAATTCATATGTGTGTATAATACTGTATATTTAATGATTAGACACACCTTTTCTCCATATTCTCAATGTCTGCAGTAGCTACTCTTTCCTCCATGTGCTGTTTGAAATCCACAGCTCCATCCCTGGGGTACAACGCTAGCAGGTTGCTGTACAGTCACCCATGCCTTGCTCTCCTGTTCTATAACACAGTTCCAGCCAGGTGAGACAGAGAGAGGAACACATGTCTTATGCCCCCCCCCCCCCCATTGGTCCTCTCCGCTCTGACACCTCCTATGTGGCGACCCCTGACCTCTCTCCTCTCGCTAAACAACTGTGATATCATGTTCCTCTCAGGTCACCCCACAGGGGATCCCCCCTGATTCATTAGAAACACAGACGGGGGACATCGGACCCTAAATTATTCAACACTCACTTGTGAGTCGAAGAGAAAGAAAGAAACCACCGCCATGTCGCTCTTTTTACCTCTCCATCCTTCCCAGATCAATCAATCCTGTTTAAAATGGGCTGTGTGTGGTGGACTAAAAATGGATGTGGGTACATTGGAGAGGCCTGTAGACTGGTAGAGGTAATACACAGTGGCACCAGGCACAGTAAGACATCAGTTCTGAGGTATTTGGGAGGTTTCCTGTCACTGTGTGAGTGGCCCAGATCTCATTATGAGGTGAAAATAAGCAAAGAGACCTGTTGGGAGAGTTGTGTTGGCAGGAGGCCATACTGGAGAAGTGAGAGAACAGACCCAGACAACAGTCCTGCACAACAACACCCCCTTAACCAGACCCGGAGTGCTGGAGGTGGAGTGAGATATCTGCACTCTGGACTGTGGTGAGACAACTTCAACATGATAAAAAGCATGAGCAGGAGAAGAACAGAGCACTAGAGGAGAGGATCAGTGCTGGAGGAGAGGTTGAGGGGGGTGGCGTGTGACAACCCACTAGAGAGGTGGCCACCCCCGCAGAGAAGCCAGCAGAACAGCCCACCTCAGCTACCAACAAAAGTCTCGACACCACAGCAGAACAGTCCACACCAGACCCTGACCATAGCACCGACATCACAGCAGAACAGACAAATGAAGAATCCCAAGCCCAGGGGATCTCACCCCCTCTGAACACCTCCCCTGTCAGCCACCCTGAAAGCCCTCCTGACAACCCCCCCACACCCACTGAGGACATACACAAGACACAGATTGTACTCCTTATGGACTGAAATGGGAAATATATACAAGACAAAACACTTTTTCCTAAGCAAAGTGTGTCTAAACTCTGGTGTCCAAACACCCAGCGCACCCTAGACCTTCTGTCTGAGGACCAACTAGGTTCACCTAGACACATGATAATACACACAGGCACAAATGACCTGAGAACACAGCAGGAAAGGGTGGCCACAGCACTGAAGGGAGTGATTGACAAAGCTTCTCTACTTTCCCCAATGCACAAGTGGTTATCTCCACCCTGCTACCAAGAAAATACTTCCACCCTGCTACAATACAGCGGGTAAATGCAAGTATTTCCCTTGACTGTGCCTAAAAACCAAATGCTTTCCTGGCCCACCACTCCACCCTGGACTTGAACAGCCTCTATGACCAGGTCCACCTATAAAAGGCAGCAGTGCCCACCTTTGTGCCCACCTTTGCCGAGACCTACACATAGAGGACCCATGCCGAGAGGACCTACATCCAGACCACAACACCACCAGCCACATACACACCCCCACCCCAACCAATCAGCACCACCCCATGTCAACCATGCCTATACCCCATTTAGGCCCCCTCAGATCAGACCAAAGGAACTGAGTAATATTACAAAATGCTATAGATGGAAGGAATGTTGTGTGGAAACCTATCAAAAAAGAATTGGGCAACAACAAATTCAATCCCTTTTAGACAACTTCCTGGACAAAACGTTCCACTGTAATAGTGAAGGTGTAAACCTGGCAGTAGAAAATATTAACAGTATATTTGACCTCTCAGCTTCCCTATCAAATCTAAACATTTCAAGCAGAAAACCGAAGAAAATGAACAACAATGACAAATGGTTTGATGAAGAATGCAATAATCTAAGAAAGAAATTGAGAAACCTGTTCAACTAAAATCATAGAGCCCAGAAAACCTGAGTCTACGCCTTCACTATGGTGAATCACTAAAACAATGCAGAAATACACTACGGATAAAAAGGAACAGCACGTCAGAAATCAGCTCAATGTAATTGAAAAATCCATAGACTCTAACCACTTCTGGGAAAATTGGAAAACACTAAACAAACAACAACACAAAGAATTATCTATCCAAAATGGAGATGTATGGGTAAACCACTTCTCCAATCTTTTTGGCTCTATAACAAAGAATAAAGAGCAAAAACATATACAGGATCAAATACAAATCTTAGAATCAACTATTAAAGACTACCAGAACACATTGAATTCTCCAATTACCTTGAATGAACTACAGGATAAAATATAAACTCTCCAACCCAAAAAGGCCTGTGGTGTTGATGGTATCCTCAATGAAATGATCAAATATACAGACAATGAATTCCAATTGCCTATTCTAAAACTCTTTAACATCATCCTTAGCTCTGGCATCTTCCCCAATATTTCGAACCAAGGAATGATCACCCCAATCCACAAAAGTGGAGTCAAATTTAACCCCAACAACTACTGCGTCAACAGCAACCTTGGGAAAATCCTCTGCATTATCATTAACAGCAGACTCGTGAAAACACGAGTCTCCTCAGTGAAAACAATGAGCTGAGCAAATGTCAAATTGGCTTTTTACCAAATTATCGTACAACAGACCACATTTTCACCCTGCACAGCCTAATTGACAAACAATCCGAAACAGTGGCGAAGTCTTCTCATGCTTTGTTGATTTCAAAAAAGCCTTCAACTCAATTTGTTATGAGGGTCTGCTATACAAATTGATGGAAAGTGGTGTTGGGGGAAAAAACATACAACATTATAAAATCCATGTACACAAACAACAAGTGTGCAGTTGAAATAGGCAAAAAACACACACATTTCTTCCCACAGGGCTGTGGGGTGAGACAGGGATGCAGCTTAAGCCCCACCGTCTTCAACATATATATCAACGAATTGGCGAGGGCACTAGAACAGTCTGCAGCATCCGGCCTCACCCTACTAGAATCTGAAGTCAAATGTCTACTGTTTGCTGATGATCTGGTGCTTCTGTCACCAACCAAGGAGGTCCTACAGCAGCACCTAGATCTTCTGCACAGATTCTGTCAGACCTGGGTCCTGACAGTAAATCTCAGTAAGACCAAAATAATGGTGTTCCAAAAAAGGTCCAGTCTCCTGGACCACAAATACAAATTACATCTAGACACCGTTGGCCTAGAGCACACAAAAAAATATACATATCTTGGCCTAAACATCAGTGTCACAGGTAACTTCCAGGTAGCTGTGAACGATCTGAGAGACAAGGCAAGAAGGGCATTCTATGCCATCAAAAGGAACATCAAATTTGACATACCAATTAGGATCTGGCTAAAAAGACTTGAATCAGTTATAGAACCCATTGCCTTTTATGGTTGTGAGGTCTGGGGTCTGCTCATCAACCAAGAATTCACAAAATGGGACAAACACCAAATGGAGACTCTGCGTGCAGAATTCTGCAAAAAATATCCTCCGTGTACAACGTAGAACACCAAATAATGCATGCAGAGCAGTATTAGGCCGATACCTGCTTATTACCAAAATCCAGAAAAGAAAAGAGCCGTTAAATTTTACAACCACCTAAAAGGAAGCTATTCCCAAACCTTCCATAACAAAGCCATCACCTACAGAGAGATGAACCTGCTCTGCTCACAAACACAAACAGACACCACAGAGCCCCAGGACAGCAACACAATTAGACCCAACCAAATCACGAGAAAACAAAATGATAATTACTTGATACATTTGAAAGAATTAACAAAAAAACAGAGGAAACTAGAATGCTATTTGACCCTAAACAGAGAGTACACAGAGGCAGAATACCTGACTACTGTGACTGACCCAAACTTAAGGAAAGCGTTGACTATGTACAGACTCAGTGAGCATAGCCTTGCTGTAGTCAGACCTGGCTCTCAAGAGAAGACCGGCTATGTGCATACTGCCCACAAAATGAGGTGGAAACTGAGCTGCACTTCCTAACCTCCTGCCAAACGTATGACCATATTAGAGACACATATTTCCCTCAGATTACACAGATCCTCAAATAATTTGAAAATCTACTTGGTGAAATACCACAGCAGCAATATTTGTGACCTGTTGCCACAAAAAAAGTGCAACCAGTGAGGAACAAACACATTTTTAAATACAACCCATATGAATGTTTATTTACTTTAACCATTTGCACATCGTTACAACACTGTATATATATATACATAATACGACATTTGAAATGTCTTCATTCTTTTGGAACTTCTGTGAGTGTAATGTTTACTGCTAATTTTTATTGTTTATTTCACTTTTGTATATTATCTACTTCACTTGCTTTGGCAATGTTAACATATGTTTCCCGTGCCAATAAAGCCCCTCGAATTGAATTGAATTGAGATAGATAGAGAGGTAGAGAGATAGAGAGGGAGCGAGAGAGAAATCTACTGGTCTCCGGACAGGAAAGATTTCCACCAGTGAACAGAGAAAGGCAGTAGATGTCAGCTAGGCAGTCTGACATCCTGCCAGTTACTGAGTATACAGTATATGTCTACAAACATCTATGATCTGCCACCATGGTACACAAAAAAACATTTGTTCTGGAGAGAGAGGACCGGTTAGGGAATCATACAACTGTAGAACTGCTCCCCCCTTCTCCTGTCTCGCTCCCACTCGCTCTACCACCTCCGATCCCTCCCTCCATGCTATGCGAGCCAATTCTCTGGTGGAAACATTGTAAAAAAGGTAACAGGCGTGTTGCCCCCGGCTCTTTTCTCTTTTAATAGGCGTTTAATAGGCGTATTCCTGACAGAGCTAGCTGGAGTTCACCTTGATGTCACATAATAACAGCAGCCAGCACTGGGCTCATGGCTGACGGATGGCTTCCATTCATGGGCACACTCTGTACAACTAAATAAAATCAGGAGGAAGAGGAGGGGGCAGACCTGGGTTCAAATACTATTTGAAATCATTTGTGCTTGATTGAGGTTGCCTGTTGTATTGGAACCAATTAAAACATCTCAATAGTTCAAACCCTGCCCACCTGGTACTCCAGACAGGCTAAACCTAAACACTCAGTTTTTTTGAAAGATTGCAAATAGTATTTGAACCCATGTCTGGGAAATCACTTATAGATTTACTGTGAACTCCTTTATTCTCTCGTGTCTATTTTCCTGAGGCAGGGGGTGAGGCAGGGTGTGTGTGGATCTGTGTGTGGGAGACAGGCTGTATGTATGTGGATGGCTCTGTTGTGTTGTCACAGTGAAGATAGACAGGCTCCTCTCTGAGTGTATTTTTGTGTTGCGGGGTCAGGATCCGCTTTGGATGAGTGCTCATGTGTGGCTGAGGGAGTATGTCTTCACTCTCTCTACCACTCCCTCTCTCTTTCTCCATCTCCCGCTTCTCCCTAACTATCTCTAAACCCTCTCCTCTAGGGCTGGGAATTTCTAGGGACCTCACAATACGATATTATCAAGATTAGCTGCCAATAGGATATGTTTTGGGATTCTCACGATTCAATACAGTATGTGTTGCAATTAGATACTGCCATTTTATTTTGCGATTTGATGTTCCAAACATATTTTTCACGCTATGCCTGCTAAGATGATGGAGAACAAGCTATATGATGAAAAATATGTTTTAGTGCAGGTCCATCCGATCGATCCCAGATAGCCGTGGTTAAACCAGATTACTCCGGCATCATTTGGAGCTGCAGACACAAAAGGATAGAAAAACAACCAGGATAATAGAATATCAAACTATGTTACTTCCAGGGTCAGGTCTGTCAGGGGACGTTTGACTACACCACCAGTGTTTCTTGTTAAAGCTAAAGGACGTTTATTGTTTATTATTTCCTGTCTGTTGGACAAAGGTGAAGTCAGGACCACTCTACAGTCTTTACAGATTGAGGTTTGTTGTCTTGTGAATCCCACTTCAGACAAACAACAACTTATACATGCTTTGTAGAGAATTCATAGTCTTTGTAGGCATAGCATAGAGGTCTCATCAATCATTTATAAGCAACGTCATATTACATTATGTACATTATACATTATTATATACAGGGTCAAACTACATTCCAAATGGGCTTTATTAAAGCTTCATTGTTTCATTTGGTGGGACTGGTGTCTTTTGGTGTCAGTATTGTGATCAGCTGGTTGGTTCTGTGTTGTGGGTCTGTCTGGGTGTGATGTTTGGTGTTGAGGTCTGGATCTATTGCAATTGTAGTTCAGTCATTTAGCAGACTCTCTTATCCAGAGTGACTTGCAGTTAGTGCATTCATCTTAACATAGCTGGGTGAGACAACCACATGTCACAGTCGTAGTAAATGCATTTTCTTCCGCATTAAAGAATTTATCAGCAAAGTCAGAGCTAGTAGGAAAAGACAAAAGCAAAAATGGACAGAAGAAGACTGACTGAGATGTCTTATTTAAGACAGTGTTTGAAGAGGTAATGTTTCAGATGTTTTTTGGAGAAGATGTGAAGCTGGTTCCACCATTGAGTTTCAAAGTTCAAGTTTTAATGTCACATGGGCAAGTACAGTGAAATGCCAACAGTGCAGTAATCAAGAATAATGTAATACTAAAAATAACAAGGTAGAACAAAAACACACGAGATATACAATAAGAAATAAGTAGAACATGATGAAGTAAGTAAGCATGTAAGCATGAATGTTTGTATGTGTGTTGGAGTAGCAGTGTGTGTAGTGAGAGAAGAACTTGGACTGGGCCGAGTAGGAGCTGACCTCCCGTAGGGCTGAGTGGGAGCTGACCTCCCATAGGGCTGAGTAGGAGCTGACCTCCCGTAGGGCTGAGTGGGAGCTGATCTCCCGTAGGGCTGAGTGGGAGCTGACCTCCCGTAGGGCTGAGTAGGAGCTGACCTCCCGTAGTGCTGAGTGGGAGCTGACCTCACATCGGGGTGAGTGGGAGCTGTCCTCCCGTAGTGCTGAGTGGGAGCTGACCTCCCGTAGGGCTGAGTAGGAGCTGACCTTCCGTAGGGCTGAGTGGGAGCTGACCTCGCGTCGGGGTGAGTGGGAGCTGACCTCGCGTAGGGCTGAGTGGGAGCTGACCTCCCGTAGGGCTGAGTGGGAGCTGACCTCGCATCGGGCTGAGTGGGAGCTGACCTCCCGTAGGGCTGAGTGGGAGCTGACCTCCCGTATGGCTGAGTAGGAGCTGACCTCCCTTAGGGCTGAGTGGGAGCTGACCTCCCGTAGGGCTGAGTGGGAGCTGACCTCCCGTAGGGCTGAGTGGGAGCTGACCTCCCGTAGGGCTGAGTGGGAGCTGACCTCGCGTCGGGGTGAGTGGGAGCTGACCTCCCGTAGGGCTGAGTGGGAGCTGACCTCCCGTAGGGCTGAGTGGGAGCTGACCTCGCGTTGGGCTGAGTGGGAGCTGACCTCCCGTAGGGCTGAGTGGGAGCTGACCTCGCGTCGGGCTGAGTGGGAGCTGACCTCCCGTAGGGCTGAGTGGGAGCTGACCTCCCGTAGGGCTGAGTGGGAGCTGACCTCCCGTAGGGCTGAGTGGGAGCTGACCTCGCGTCGGGCTGAGTGGGAGCTGACCTTCCTTAGGGCTGAGTGGGAGCTGACCTCCATTAGGGCTGAGTGGGAGCTGACCTCCCGTAGGGCTGAGTAGGAGCTGACCTCCCGTAGGGCTGAGTGGGAGCTGACCTCCCGTAGGGCTGAGTGGGAGCTGACCTCCCGTAGGGCTGAGTGGGAGCTGACCTCCCGTAAAGCTGAGTGGGAGCTGACCTCCCGTAGGGCTGAGTGGGAGCTGACCTCCCGTAGGGCTGAGTGGGAGCTGACCTCGCGTCGGGCTGAGTGGGAGCTGACCTCCCGTAGGGCTGAGTGGGAGCTGACCTCCCGTAGGGCTGAGTAGGAGCTGAC
This sequence comes from Oncorhynchus clarkii lewisi, assembly GCF_045791955.1. Lineage (NCBI taxonomy): Eukaryota > Metazoa > Chordata > Actinopteri > Salmoniformes > Salmonidae > Oncorhynchus > Oncorhynchus clarkii. Next base: position 20,926,248 of record NC_092149.1, on the reverse strand, counting down.
CTCGCGTCGGGCTGAGTGGGAGCTGACCTCCCGTAGGGCTGAGTGGGAGCTGACCTCGCGTCGGGCTGAGTGGGAGCTGACCTCCCGTAGGGCTGAGTGGGAGCTGACCTCCCGTAGGGCTGAGTGGGAGCTGACCTTGCGTCGGGCTGAGTGGGAGCTGACCTCCCGTAGGGCTGAGTGGGAGCTGACCTCCCTTAGGGCTGAGTGGGAGCTGACCTCCCTTAGGGCTGAGTGGGAGCTGACCTCCCGTAGGGCTGAGTGGGAGATGACCTCCCTTAGGGCTGAGTGGGAGCTGACCTCCCGTAGGGCTGAGTGGGAGCTGACCTCCTGTAGGGCTGAGTGGGAGCTGACCTTGCGTCGGGCTGAGTGGGAGCTGACCTCCCGTAGGGCTGAGTGGGAGCTGACCTCCCTTAGGGCTGAGTGGGAGCTGACCTCCCTTAGGGCTGAGTGGGAGCTGACCTCCCGTAGGGCTGAGTGGGAGCTGACCTCGCGTCGGGCTGAGTGGGAGCTGACCTCGCGTCGGGCTGAGTGGGAGCTGACCTCCCGTAGTGCTGAGTGGGAGCTGACCTCCCGTAAGGCTGAGTGGGAGCTGACCTCCCATCAGGGAGAGACCACTGTCGTGTCTTTACTATCATTAAATGAAGACTTAGTTTTTATCAAAGATTCTCTGTAATTAGTATTACGTGTTCAAACTGATTAATCATGTAACTGTAATTAACTAGGAAGTAGGGGCACCAAGGAAAATATGCAGATCACAAAGTTATCATTTCCTAAAATAACTTTTCAGATATTTTCATATCTGATCAATAGTCTTCTGATTAATGAATTATTTACTTTACCTCACGTTAGTCTCATTCCAAACGTCGTAAATGGTTGGTTATCTGCACGAACCCAGTCTTCACTATGAGTCATCCATACATAAATTGTATTAAATCATTTATTTATTACTAACTAAGTAATTCACAGAAATGCATAAACAAAACAAACAAAGTAAATATGGTTACAAGAAATGATAGGAGAATGTGCCCTAGTGGGCTGAACCGGTATGGCGGCTTGTTAGACAAAAGTGGTCGACTAAGAAGTCACTACAGAGTTAATATTTATAACAATTGAAATGCTAATCCTTTACACATGAACGCTCACTCATTCGGGAACAATTGCAATCAATATATATATTTACGCTCAGTGTGTCGTCTTGATTGCTGTTGAAAATTTTGTTTCTTTTGTAGATTGCTCTTCTCTCTCTCTCTCTGTCGTGGTTATAGTGGATGGTTCAGAGAGACATTCATTCATGTTGTTGTAGAATGGATGTTTCGGCGGTTGTCGTTCTTCGCATTCAATGATACCAAATTCCTAGCTGCAGACTAGTAATTAATATCAAAGACTTGTTCTTATTCTGTCGGTATCGATAGTCTAAGAGTTTAACCACGTGGTATGGTTAAAAGATTCAGCAATGGTCTACAACCTTTGTCCTGTGATTGAGAGAAACATGGTCTACTTGAGGAATTCTCAAGATTGGGGTTTTATTCACAAATGCAGAAAAGGGGCTGTCCCAGGATACCTGACCCCAACTGGGTTCATGGACGGTCCTCTGATTTAGTTAAACTCAAAATGGAATTGGAGTTTCCTTCATTAAACAGTCCAAAATCACATTACACAATTTTACAAACAGTATCATACTCACTCATTCATCGTATACAACAATTAGATTCAAACCTCATATCTGAGGCTATTATATAAACAGCGTTATGGTAATGTGGCCGCACCGTCTCCCATGAGCTCCCCAAGTTGTAACAAACGGACCAGTTCGTAGCTGGATTCTTCACCGATCTTTTATACTTTCTCCGGAACATGAAATTTGTTCGTACTTCAAGTTCTGTGAGGTGCAAGAAATTCCTTTGTTCTCTATGAAAATTCACTCTGCCTCTTATACTGTGTCCATGAGGAGATAATCTCTTTGAGGAATTTACTACCTCACTGACCACAGCAGCCTGGTTGAAGGAGCAGAGAGAGCAGGGAGACGGGGATGGTGTACCCAAAGAGGGCAACGTCATGACACGACCAAGAGACCAAAGGCGGCAGAACGGAGTGCTCAGGTTGGGGTGTAGGGTTTGAGCATAGCCTGAAGGTAGGGAGGGGCAGTTCTCCTTGCTGCTCCGTATGGGTGGGTGTTGTAGTTTTCAGTGAGAGGTCACACTTTGCAGTGACTGACCTGAAGCACAGACCTCTCCTTTCCAACCTCTCCTCTCCTTTATGAATTACTATTTACTGATGTCTTTCTCCTTTCACCCTGTTCCCTTCCCTCCCTCCCCCTGTTCCCTTCCCTATGTTCTTCCCTCCCTCCCTCATCCTCTTCTTCTCTCTCGTCCTCTTCTCTCCGCTACCCCCTACCCTCCAGGGTCTATTTGAGAATACACTATGCAGGTGTCAGGCAGGCGATCCGAAGCCATCCATTCTATAATCTAATGGAGTTACAGCCTTGCCTTCTTTGACCCTTAAAGTGTTTGCGGTGGCAGGCAGGGCCATGTGTGGCAGGGCTGGCCTGGCTGCTGGCCTGGCTGCTGGCTGCTGGCCTGGCTGCTGGCCTGGCTGATGGCCTGGCTGCTGGCCTGGCTGCTGGCCTGGCTGCTGGCCTGGCTGCTGGCGGCGGCATGAGTGTGACATTCTCTCCTTCTCTCCTCCTAGTACTCAGCTGTCTGTTTGATCGCCCCACCACACGGCAGATCTCATTTCAGAGTGAAAAGCTGGGTTTGACAAAGAGGGACCTTGAGTGCGGACGACTGATTGATTTGTGAGAGGGAGGGAGTGGGATGAAGGGGGGAGAATGGGATGTGGAGGTACGGTTTGTCTGTCTGTGTAAACACATCTTCTAATCTAAAGCTACTGCGTAGCGCAGGGCCAAGCGTCAGGGCCAGAGCCATTCCCTTCACAGACTAACTAACTGGCCATGGCCTGAGGTTCTATAGAACCAGAGCCATTCCCTTCACAGACTAACTAACTGGCCATGGCCTGAGGTTCTATAGAACCAGAGTCATTCCCTTCACAGACTAACTAACTGGCCATGGCCTGAGGTTCTATAGAACCAGAGCCATTCCCTTCACAGACTAACTAACTGGCCATGGCCTGAGGTTCTATAGAACCAGAGCCATTCCCTTCACAGACTAACTAACTGGCCTGAGATTCTATAGAACCAGAACCATTCTCTTCACTGACTAACTAACTGGCCTGAGGTTCTATAGAACCAGAGCCATTCCCTTCACAGACTAACTAACTGGCCTGAGGTTCTATAGAACCAGAGCCATTCCCTTCACAGATTAACTAACTGGCCTGAGGTTCTATAGAACCAGAGCCATTCTTTTCACAGACTAACTAACTGGCCATGGCCTGAGGTTCTATAGAACCAGAGCCATACCCTTCACAGACTAACTAACTGGCCTGAGGTTCTATAGAATCAGCCAGGGTCTCTCTTATTTTCAACAGAGTAGATAACTAAAGTCTAATGGGATGGATGGATGCACGGTCTGATTCTCAGTGCTGTTTTCCTGTCTTCTCTTCTCTGGTTGTCCCTCTCTTCTGCTCTGGCTGATGGAGAAACCTCCTGCTGAAAGAGACAGGAGGGCTGATGGGTACTCTTCATTTTGGTTCAGGCCTAGGCTTGAAGTGAGTGGTTGTGACATACTGTGCCCCACACCAGCAGTATAACGAGAATATAACGGTTTCTCTACAGCTTGTTTTAATGCGTTAATGTTTTAATGCTTTCCTCCATTATCCATCTCTCCCTCTATCACCACCCCTCTCTCTCTCTCTCTCCCTCCCTCCCCTCTCTCTCTCTCTCTCTCTCTCTCTCTCTCTCTCTCTCTCTCTCTCTCTCTCTCTCTCTCTCTCTCTCCCTCTCTCTCTCTCGCTCTCTCTTTCTCTCTCTCTCTCTCGCTCTTTCTCTCTCTCTCTCTCTCTCTCTCTCTCTCTCTCTCTCTCTCTCTCTCTCTCTCTCTCCCGTTATTACTACCCCTCTCACTCTTTCTCCATCGCTCTCCCCCTCTCTCTCTGCCTCTTCAGCTCACACTCATTCTCCCCATCACTTTTAACATTCTCTCTCTCTCTCTCTCTCTTTTTAAACTGATTTGGGATGCAGATTGACTAAATAATAAATACAGTTATATGAGAGAGAGGGGGGGGGAGAGAGAGAGGGGGAGAGAAAGAGAGAGCGAGAGAGAGAGAGAGAGGGAGAGAGAGAGGATAAAGAGGAGACGGATGGTATGGAGAAAAGTCAGAGAGATGGAGGGAGAGAGAGGGAGAGAGAGAGGATAAAGAGGAGACGGATGGTATGGAGAAAAGTCAGAGAGATGGAGGGAGAGAGAGGGAGAGAGAGAGGATAAAGAGGAGACGGATGGTATGGAGAAAAGTCAGAGAGATGGAGGGAGAGAGAGGGAGAGAGAGAGGATAAAGAGGAGACGGATGGTATGGAGAAAAGTCAGAGAGATGGAGGGAGAGAGAGGGAGAGAGAGAGGATAAAGAGGAGACGGATGGTATGGAGAAAAGTCAGAGAGATGGAGGGAGAGAGAGGGAGAGAGAGAGGATAAAGAGGAGACGGATGGTATGGAGAAAAGTCAGAGAGATGGAGGGAGAGAGAGGAAGAGAGGATCATTATTTATTCCTTTGGTTGATGACAGCTGTGGGAATTCAGGAATAAAGCCTATTGAGAGCCTACACACACGCACACACACACACACACACACACACACACACACACACACACACACACACACACACACACACACACACACACACACACACACACACACACACACGCCTGTGTTCTGTTCCTCCTCACAGCAGCATAGTAAAACACCTGCAAAGAGTTTCACCGCCGCACAGACAACTAGAGCTCAGGGAATCAAGCTGTTTCATTTAGAGAAGAGGGAGGGGTGGAGGGGGAGAGAGGACTGATAAAAGCTCTTTATGGAACCATTCATTCTATAGAAATCAACCAATCCTTTCAGCTGGTCATGTGATGAGTAACCATGAGAGTTAACCAGAGCTGATGCCTAGACCCTACATAACTTTAGCTCAGAGGGTTAATTACGCTATTTAGGAATGCAGGCAGTATGAGTTTGATTCCCTAGTCAGTGTCCTGGAATGGAGGAGGGTTAGTGGAAGATATTGCCACAGGCAGCAGGAAATTAGCAGCGCTCGCTCACAGTTGTTAAAGCGTAATAAAGGATCATCTGAGTGAGAACCCCGTGTCCAGGCCTCCATCTGTCACCTGCTAACACCACTTTACCAACGTGCAGACAGAGCTATATCCCTGCCTCTCTTTTTCTCTACTTTCTTCATCTCTTGGTCTCTTTCTCTCTTTTTTTCTCTTATTCCCGCCCTCTCCATCTTTCTCTCTGTCTCTCTCACTCTCTCCCTACCTCTCTTTCTCTCTCTCTCCTCTCCTTCTCTTGTGGTCTCCCTCCCTCCCTCCACTCCGTCCCTATATCTCTCTGTCTGTTTTGAGGAGGTGTGATGGAGACACAGACAGCAGCCTTGAGTCCATGCAGCTCAGTCAGTCAGCCAGCCAGTCATTCAGTCAGTCAGTCTCATACCAGATTGCTATTCTCTTCAGGTTTCAGATGGGCCACACTGATGAAAAGCAACCAATGTCCATCATTCTTTGAAAGTGCTCCTCTTTTAATATCGCAAACTGAAAAACTAAAACTGTGCTTGTGGTGAGGAAAACATATTAGTCATACATAGCTGGTGCTATCACTGTACTGTAGCCAGCTACACAAATGAGATAGTCATCTAGGTCATTTGTGAGGGAGGCGTTTGAGTGCTTATGAACGCTGGGATCCTAGAGTAGCATTTCAACTGATAGAACTGCTTTGCTTTCACAGCATTGTCACATCTATGACGTTGCTGCTAACCGCTGTTTATGGATGTTTCTATGTATGCTGTAACAGTCACATAAAGGCTTTATAGTGAGCAATGCTTCTTCAGCTCTCCTTAATGTAAGTTAGTTACTGGGCCCATATCTCACCAGGCCCCTTGTCTTTCATAGGGGAGAGAGAAATGAGAAAACATTTTATTTTTGGAGAGACAATAAATCTGTGAAATGGAAAAACTGAATCCATGAAAAAATGTAATGACTTGAGAGAGTCTGTGAGCGTCTGTCTGTTAACTTCTGTCTTTTATAGATATGTTTGTGTGATTCTTCTGGCCAAAGCCAGAGGTGTAAAAACTAAGACGTGTTGCTTTTCTGTTTAAAAAAACCTCTGTTAATTACAGCATTTGCTTTCTAGACAGGAGTGGAAGAGAACATATTATTTCCATTACAGAATACTTGAAGTGGTGGTTATATTTGCTGCTGTTTTTCAACAGTAAGTAGCAACAAACTGGTGCAATAGCCAATTACTCCAGCTCTAGCCATGAGAAATTAGCAACAATAGAATCAATGCCATATTGAATGTAGATTTGACCCTGTTCTATTTTTTGACTAGACACACACACACACACACACACGCACGCACGCGCGCACGCACGCACGCACGCACTCACGCACTCACACACACACACACACACACGCACTCTCACACACACGCACACGCACACGCACGCCCTCTCTCATTCTTAGTTACCAGGAGGAAGAGGATGGTAGAGGGGCAGTGGTGGTGAATATTGATGCTGCTGGTATTGATTGAGGACCTGTAGGGTTTGCCTTCATGTCTGTGTGTATGTGTGTGTAGGGATTGTCTTTGTTTATTCATCCTGCCTCCTGCCTGCTGCCTCCATCCTGGCTGTCTTTCCAGGAGCCTTTATGGGGCATCCAGTCTGAGGCTGGCTGCCTGGCTGCACATTATGAGGGCAGTATAGAAGGCCCATTAAAATGACTGGGCAAACACACTGTTTTCTGCTCTGATACTCAACACAGGTCAATCATGGATTCCAGACCTGGTGTGTGTCCCAAATCGCACCCTTTTCCCTATATAGTGCATTACTTTTGACCAGGGTCCATACGGCTTTGGTCAAAGTAGTGCACTATATAGGGAATAGGGTGCCATTTTGGATGCATCCCAAAGCTGTGGACTGTGCACACAAGGCCAGAGAGAGAGAAAGAGAGAGAGAGATTGACAGCTTACATATTCAACATTACGCTATAGTATCTTACTGTATTACCTTATGCTGTTAGAACTGTAGTATTACCTGGAACACAGAGACATGTGATGTATGTAATCTACCTCAAACTTAATGCTGAATGAAGTTGGAAAATTAGCATAGTTCTTGGCAGTCCCTGCATCTAAGAGAGTTCTGTGAATTTGATCAGGTGACTTTAGGGCTGTTTACTGCAGTCAGATTTCAAGTGTGTGAGAGATACCAGTGGTAATGCTAAATTGGGTTCTTTGCTCTGATAGCTAGCAGGTCTATGAGAGGGTTGTGGTGGATACTGTGTTGTGGCCCGTGGGTTGGAAAAGCACTGGATGGTAGCGTTGTGTAACCACAGCATTCATCATTAAGTGCCACTTATTCAGATTACTGCACTGCTCAGATAGAATCACCTGTTTTCACAACACTGAGTGGAGAGAGTGCCTGGCTTTCTCTCTCTTTTTCTGCCTGGGTTTATACTGATGATTATTCTGATGTAGAAGTTATGATATAGATTAGTTTTGACCTCATCGATCATCAGATCCTGACCTGTACATGTGCTGCATGTATACCTGCTGGTCTGTATCTCTCCAGAAACCTGCCCTAAGGACAGATGTCCCCCCCTCTACCTCACAGCTGTTCTGCATTGCCACCATGCTGTCACTGTCACAAGGTCTTACTCACCTGCCTCACCCATCTGACTGGTCCCTCCCCCCTCCAGGCTCCAGTACTGGAGGGGCACCCACCCAGTGCCAATACCCACCCAGTGCCAATAACCCTGCTCTTCACTGGCTACTCCTAGACAAATCCCCTGACCTGTCTCTCCCTCCCTCTGTCCTGTGGTAAAGATTGGAGGGATTGGGCTCTGTCAACTATCACTGGTTGTGAGGGTGGGAGGCCAGTATACCCTCTGGGCCCTATAGCGTTGACAGGAGGCAGGACACTACTCTTTCCCAGCCTGGATATGATATAACCTCATGACTACTGGATATATACACATGTATTTCTCTACTGCTACTGTCCTGCTATTGTTGTTATGTCTGTTGTGATTGGCTGGATGACACCTGGCCCGCCCCAGAATCAATTAAAGCAATACTCCAGATGTTGACAGGCGAGAGGGAAGGCTAATGAGTATGACAAGTTAATCATTATGAGGGTAGATGCTTCCTGTGTGTGTGTGTGTGTGTGTGTGTGTGTGTGTGTGTGTGTGTGTGTGTGTGTGTGTGTGTGTGTGTGTGTGTGTGTGTGTGTGTGTGTGTGTGTGTGAACTCAGACGGCCCGGCCCATTTGTGTGGAGCTGAATGTGTGTGTATGAAGTGTGTAACAGTTATTCACACCTTCAGACCACGACTTGAAAGCAAGCTCAGAACCTGGCATCAAAGCCCCAATGGTCATGAGACCAAAGAAGGGTTCTCCCTTCCTCTCGTACTTCTTCTTAGCTTTCTTTCTTGCTTGCGTTCTCTGTTTCTAACTCTCTCTCACACACATCACACACGCTAGCTCACACAGGTGCACGTAAGTTCGCACACACACACACACACACACACACACACTACACACACACACACACACACTACACACACACACACACACACACACACACACACACACACACACACACACACACACACACACACACACACACACACACACACACACACACACACACACACACACACCTCAGCCTTGTCTCTCTCACTCTACTGCAGTCATGTTGATATTATCCGCAGGCTTGGGTTGTTAATGTTCTGTAACCTTAAATGGAGTTCCTCTGGCTGGAGAACAAGAAAAGATGTTGAATTGGCAATAAAATGGTCCAGAAGTGTAATTACTTCCTGAATGATTATAATTGCATGTTGTCGATGACATTGTCTCTCTGACTCCCCCTCAGGGCTCTGTCTAGAAACCCCTGAACAGGAAACTTCTATATTTCCTCTGTTTGTTAAACACAACTGACAGTTAACTTCTTCAAGTATTGACAAAATGTAAATCTGTCACACTGGCACAAAGATTCTGACAAGATTGGTTAAATTATTCAGTTAGCTTATTGGATTTCTCCTTCAGTCAGCGTGGGCTGGTAGTACTGGGATGAGTAAGAACTCTCTGTCTTCTTCCCCTGACTGGGCCTCCTGGGATCTGAACCTATAACCTTTTGGTCTGGTGACTGACACAGTGGCTGTACTGGTCTGCTACCTGTCTGTTATGTCAACATAGCAACATGGGATGGATGGATATGAACTCTGGGATATTAGGTCTAGGCCACAGGGGATCTGTTCTTATAACCTTCTGGTCTTGTGACTGACACAGTAGCTCTGATTCAACGTCAACACAGCAACACGTGAATGATGGATGTGAACTATGGGACATAGGAAGAGGGGTATACAACTGGGATGTACCTATACTTGTGAGCCTACTTTAAACTGATTTGGGATGCAGAATGGCTAAATAATAAATACAGTTGTGAGAGTGAGAGAGAGAGAGAGAGAGAGGGGGGGGGGGGGGAGAGAGAGAGAGAGATTTCTCTATTTACTCCTGTGTCTTTTACAATTACTGTACATGCATGTGTGTTTTTCTTGTGTACAAGATACTTCCCATATATGAAACCCAGTGAAAATCCAGAGAGGAACATTTGAGACAGAAACCTCCGCTGGCCTCAAAAGCCCAGCGGTAAAATCCACTCAGAAGCGAACATGTTCTCTTGGTTATGAAAAATGGAAGACAATTACATTCACCAGCCCACCTTCCCTCCAGCCATCCCTCCATCCCTCCTTCCCCCAACCCCACCCACACTACAGTACAGAGACATGACTGACTCTATTCTCAGTCTATTTCAATTTGGAGGGAAATTGGTTCCTTGTTGAATTATTAATCCACGGCACTGATTCTAAATCCAGTTTTTGAATCTACTCCATATTAAAAATGCATCGTGGGACATGGTGGATTTGAATATGGTGGAGTCTGGAGACATGACATGGCCAAGTATCCCATCAGCCATTCCTGTTTAGCGGTAGGGAGGGAGACTGGCACAGGCCTTGTGGGGAAGTAGTTGTGGTGGCTGTGAGTGTGTATAAATAATATTCTGAGGTTTAAAAATAGGAAACATACTTTTTATTTTCATCAAAGCATAATTCACCAAAAGAGCAGACCTGCAGTCTTTTCTATGATGTGTCGTAAATTATTTTGTCAAAATCATATTTTTAGTACCGTTTTGGTATACAGTTGAAGTCTGACGTTTACATACACCTTAGCCAACTACATTTAAACTCAGTTTTTCACAATTCCTGACATTTAATCCTAGTAATTCCCTGTCTTAATTCCCTATCCTAGGTCAGTTAGGATCACCACTTTATTTTAAGAATGTGAAATAATAGTAGAGAGAATTATTTATTTCAGCTTTTATTTATTTCATCACATTCCCAGTGGGTCAGAGGTTTACATACACTCAATTAGTATTTGGAAGCATTGCCTTTTAAATTGTTTAACTTGGGTCAAACATTTCGGGTAGCCTTCCACAAGCTTCCCACAATAAGTTGGGTGAATTTTGGCCCATTCCTCCTGACAGAGCTGGTGTAACTGAGTCAGGTTTGTAGGATTGTTGCTCGCACACGCTTTTTCAGTTCTTCCCTCAAATCTTCTTTGTGATGGCCACTCCAATACCTTGACTTTGTTGTCCTTGACTTTGGAAGAATGCTTTGGGTCATTGTCCATTTGGAAGACCCATTTGCATCCAAGCTTTAACTTCCTGACTGATGTCTTGAGATGTTGCTATGGGGTACCAGGGGTGGCAGGGTAGCCTAGTGGATAGAGCGTTGGGCTAGTAACTGAAAGGTTTCATGTTCAAATCCCCGAGTTGACAAAGTACAAATCTGTCGTTCTGCCCCTGAACAGGCAGTTAACCCACTGTTCCTAGGCCATCATTGAACATAATAATTTGTTCTTAACTGACTTAGCTGGTTAAATAAAGGTACATTTGAATATCCACATAATTTTCCTCCCTAATGATGCCATCTATTTTGTTAAGTGCACCAGTCCCTCCTGCAGCAAAGCACCCCCAGAACATGATGCTGCCAACCCCGTGCTTCACGGTTGGGATGGTGTTCTTCGGCTGGCAAGCCTCCCCCTTTGTCCTCCAAACATTATGATGGTCATTATGGCCAAACAATTCTATATTTATTTAATCAGACCAGAGGACATTTCTCCAAAAAGTATGATCTTTGTCCCCATGTGCAGTTGTAAACTACAGTCTGGCTTTTTTATGGTGGCTTTGGAGCAGTGGCTTCGGCCTTTTAGGTGATGTCGAAATAGGATTAGTTTTACTGTGGATATAGTTACTTTTGTACCGGTTTCCTCCAGCATCTTCACAAGGTCCTTTGCTGTTGTTCTGGGATTGATTACTTTGTGGTACAATGGTGTTTATACTTAAGTACTATTGTTTGTACAGATGAACGTGGTACCTTCAGGCATTTGGAAATTGCTCCCAAGGATGAACCAGACGTTTGGAGGTCTACTATTTTTTTCTGAGGTCTTGGCTGATTTCTTTTGATTTTACCATGATGTCAAGTAAAGAGGCACTGAGTTTGAAGGTAGGTCTTGATATACATCCACAGGTACACCTCCAATTGACTCAAATGATGTCAATTAGCCTATCAGAAACTTCCCAAGCCATGACATAATTTTCTGGAATTTTCCAAGCTGTTTAAAGGCACAGTCAATTTAGTGTATGTAAACTTCTGACCCACTGGAATTGTGATACAGTGAAATATTTGTGAAATAATCTGTCTGTAAAAAATTGTTGTAAAAATTACTTGTGTCATGCACAAAGTGGATGGCCTAACCGACTTGCCAAAACTATAGTTTGTTAACAAGACATTTGTGGAGTGGTTGAAAAACAAGTTTTAATGACACCAACTTAAGTGTATGTAAACTTCCGACTTCAACTGTAGGTACTGCTACACTGAGAGTAAAGAGAGAGAGTGGATTAGAGAGAGGAGAGGAAAGGTGAGTGGAGGGCTGGCTGCTTTTTTTGTGTTATGTCCACAGGCACCTGGCCCTGTCGTTCTCCTACAGTATCTGTCCTCGACTCATCAGAGCAGCACTGCTCCCCTTCTTCTCTCTCTCTCTCTCCCTCTCTCTCTCCCTCTCTAGCTGTCTCTCTCCCTCTCTCTATCTCTCTCCCCCTCTTTCTCCTCCCTCTCTCTCTGTCTCTCTCTCTCTCCCCCTGTCTCTCTATCTATCTTTCTTTCTCTCTCTCTCTCTCTCTCTCTCTCTCTCTCTCTCTCCCTCTCTCTCTCTCTCTCTCTCTCCCTCTCTATCTGTCTCTCCCTCTCTCTCCCCCCTAACTCTCTCTCTGTCTCTCTCTATCTGTCTCTCTCTATCTGTCTCTCCCTTTCTCTCTCCCCCTCTCTCTCCCCTCCCTATCTCTCTCTCTATCTGTCTCTGTCTCTCTCTCTCTCTTTCTCTCTTTCTCCCCCCAAATGGAATTGCTGAGCCCTCAGGCTTAACTCGCTCTGATTAAAGTAAACGTTTATATTCCAGTATGATTCACAGAGAGCGTTTTCTATAGTGCTATAACACAGTATTATTCAGCCAAGGCTCCCACTGCCTGCTCCCACTGCACTACACATAGCTAAAACAGTGTTGCTTCATCTTCACACACATGCTCCTCTTAGATGGTCTGTGTGTCTCTTTAGCTGTGACTGGTTTATGTGTCTATAGAATGTGTTGTTTTCTTTGTGTGTGTGCATGTGTGCTTGTGTGCATGTGTGCATGTTATGGTGTGTGTGGGTGAGGTTTTCTACCCAGGCAGGTGTTGTGGTGTGTGTGGGTGAGGTTTTCTACTCAGGCAGGTGTTGTGGTGTGTGTGGGTGAGGTTTTCTACTCAGGCAGGTGTTGTGGTGTGTGTGGGTGAGGTTTTCTACTCAGGCAGGTGTTGTGGTGTGTGTGGGTGAGGTGAGGTGAGGTGATCAACCCTGGCAGGGGTTGTGCTGTGTGGTTGAGGTTTTCTACTCAGGAAGGTGTTGTGGTGTGTGTGGGTGAGGTGAGGTGATCAACCCTGGCAGAGGTTGTGGTGTGTGGGTGAGGGTGATATTCTCTACCCAGGCAGGGGTTGTGGTGTGTGGGTGAGGGTGATGTTTCTCTACCCAGGCAGGGGTTGTGGTGTGTGGGTGAGGGTGATGTTTCTATACCCAGGCAGGGGTTGTGGTGTGTGGGTGAGGGTGATGTTTCTCTACCCAGGCAGGGGTTGTGGTGTGTGGGTGAGGGTGATTTCTCTACCCAGGCAGGGGTTGTGGTGTGTGGGTGAGGGTGATTTTTCTCTACCCAGGCAGGAGTTGTGGTGTGTGGGTGAGGGTGATGTTTCTCTACCCAGGCAGGGGTTGTGGTGTGTGGGTGAGGGTGATGTTTCTCTACCCAGGCAGGGGTTGTGGTGTGTGGGTGAGGGTAAGGGTGATGTTTCTCTACCCAGGCAGGGGTTGTGGTGTGTGGGTGAGGGTAAGGGTGATGTTTCTCTACCCAGGCAGAGGTTGTGGTGTGTGGGTGAGGGTGATGTTTCTCTACCCAGGCAGGGGTTGTGGTGTGTGGGTGAGGGTGATGTTCTCTACCCAGGCAGGGGTGGTGGTATGTGGGTGAGGGTGAGGGTGATGTTCTCTACCCAGGCAGGGGTTTGGTTGTGGTGTGTGTGGGTGTCTTGATGGGCCCCACATTATGGGTTTATAGGACTGTGTGAGATTTAATATGACATTACAGTATTGTATGGGGAGACCAATATAATTAAAATGTTTCACTTATGAACATCTACACTTGACTTAATCCTTAGTGTGTGTGTGTGTGTGTGTGTGTGTGCGCGTTTAGTGTGTGTGAGTGTGTGTGTGCGTGCGTGCGTGCCTGTGTGTGTGCATTTGGTATGTGTGTGTGTGTGTGTGTATGTGTGTGTGTGTGTGTGTGTGTGTGTGTGTGTGTGGTGTTCGTGTGTGTGTTTGGTGTGCGTGCGTGCGTGCGTGCCTGTGTTTGAGTGTGTGTGTGCGTTTGGTGTGTGTGCGTGTGTGTGAGCATCTGTGTGTGAGTGTGTGTGTTTTCTGTGCTCTGATGTTGATCTCAGTCCTCCAGAGTGTTCAGTTTAATAAGAGGCAGCAGTACTGCTGTGAGCTGGTGAATTAGCCCCTGTAATGTGACTGTTAAATGCATCTTTCCTCCCGTACCCTCCAACACCCTGACACCATTAACAGCGCAGCCCCCACACATGAACAAAGCCACACACACACACACACACACACACACACACACACACACACACACACACACACACACACACACACACACACACACACACACACACACACACATACACACACACACACACACATTAACACAGACAGACACCTCCCTAAGCACAGCACAGTAGCAGAGCTCCCATCACCTATCCCCAGTACACCGTCTTTGTCTCTGAGCTAACTGCAGCCAGAGATATAAAGCCCTCTCAAACAGAGCAATTTTCTCCTAACGCATAGGACTGTTTGAATAAATAAGCTACATTATGCATCAAAGAGAAAGTGATTACCCGCTTTTAAAAAGCCTTCACTAATATTTATAGAGACTTTTCTGACACCACTTATTTTCACAGGCCTTTTAGTTATTCTGTGTAGAGTTGCTATTATTTCATATTTTCCTACTAGCAGACCTCCCAGGCTCTCTCTCTGTGGCTGAGCCAGACTGTTATGTTCAAACATGAAAACACTCACACATAAATACTTTTTTGATCACTTATTGAATTCGGCTTTCATTGTGTGTTTTACGTTTTAATCAAATTCTAGTTTAATGATGCATGGGGGATCAACAGAACTGTCTCTATCTGTACAAAGCTCTGTAGGACAGGTAACATGTGACCCACTGTGTATTTCTGGAAATAACCAGAATTTGTGGAACCATAACAGTTTTGAAAATATTACAGGACAACAGCCTCTCTCTCAAAGTGAGCAAGACGAAGGAGATGATCGTGGACTACAGGAAAAGGAGGGCCGAACATGCCCTCATTCACATTAACGGGGCTGTAGTGGAGCGGGTCGAGAGTTTCAAGTTCCTCGGTGTCCACATCACCAACAAACTATTGTCGTGTCTTTGGCATCATTAAAGTGAAGACTGTTATTTTATCAAATCAATTCTCTGTAATTATTATGACGTGATTAAACAAATCATGTAAATGTAATTAACTAGGAAGTCGGGGCTCCAAGGGAAATCTTCAGATTAATATTTAAATATTATTATTTAGATATTTAAATATCTGATCAATTAGTCTTCTAATTAATTAATTATTCTTTACCTCACGTTAGTCTCATTCCAAACGTCGTAAATTGTTGGTTATCTGCACGAACCCAGTCTTCACTATGAATCATCCATACAATTGTCTTCATCATTTATTTACTAACTAACTAAATCATCACAGAAATTAATAAACAAACAAACAGTAGATATGGTTACAAGGAAATGATAGGGGAGGTTCCCTAGTGGGCTAAGCTGATATGACGGCTTGGTGGACAAAGGAAAGTGGGTGTGGACTGAGAAGGGCGGGAAAGACAAAAGGGAAGTGGGTGTGGACTGAGAAGGGCGGGAAAGACAAAAGGAAAGTGGGTGTGGACTGAGAAAGGCGGGAAAGACAAAAGGAAAGTGGGTGTGGACTGAGAAGGGCGGGAAAGACAAAAGGAAAGTGGGTGTGGACTGAGAAGGGCGGGAAAGACAAAAGGGATCACTACACAGTTGATAATTATATTAATTTAAATGCTAATCCTTTGCACATGAACGCTCACTCATTCGGAATCATTTCAATCAATATATATATTTACGCTCAGAGTGTCATGATCTCTGTTGGAATCGTTCGTCTTTCTGTTGGAAAGTTCATCCAAGCGTCTCTCTGATTCCCTGGAGTCTTTCGTGGTTAGAATGCATATTCAGAGTACCATTCAGAAATGTTCTTATTGTCACGCTTTGACCTTTAATATCTCTGTCTTCTTTATATTTTGGTTAGGTCAGGGTGTGACGAGGGTGGGTATGCCAGTTTTTGTATTGTCTAGGGGTTTTGTATGTCTAGGTATTTATATGTCTATGGTGGCCTGATATGGTTCCCAATCAGAGGCAGCTGTTTATCGTTGTCTCTGATTGGGGATTATATTTAGGTGGCCATATTCCATTTTGTGTTTGTGGGGTCTTGTTCTATGTTTAGTTGCCTGTCTGCACTACTCATTAGCGTCACAGTTTGTTTTGTTCAGTGTTCATTCTTAAATAAAGAAGAATGTACGCATACAACGCTGCACCTTGGTCTCCTCCTTACAACGAACGTGACACTTAAAGAATAGGTGTTTCGGCAGTTGTCGGGCTTTGCATGTCAGGTTGACATCATTTCTAGCTGCAGACTAGTAATTAGTCCCCGCAGCAATGTTTCAACATCTACTGGGAGGCCTTACCAGAAGAATGGAGGCAGTTATAGCAGTAAAGGGCGGACCAACTCCATATTAATGCCCATGATTTTGGTGGTGTCCACATACATTTGGTCATGTAGTGTACTAAAACGTAGTGCACTATAAACTGAATAGGGTGCCATTTGTGACACAGAATAGACTCTTAAGTGCTTAAGGAGATGGCTGGTTGTAAATAATCTAGTAGTCCCAGACAATATCTCTGTTCCCCATGGTGCTGAACGGTTCCAAGTAGTGTTGTGTTGGTACAAGCAGTGGATCCATGTTCCTGGAGGCTGTAAGGATACAGTGATGATGATACAGTACTATGAGAGATGAAGTAATGTAGGAATCTGCTGGGATGAATCCCCTCAAGTCACCCAAGGGGAGAGTTGTACTCTACCTTCCTCTTCTCTCACACAGCCTTGATACAGTTTGAAATGTCTTTTAATCTATTAGCTGGTCCTTAATGGATCTCATGGTTCATCATACCTGCAGACATGTTCACTAGACCCTGGAGGGGAGGGGAGAGAGGGAGGGAGGAGAGGGAGGGAGGAGAGGGAGGGGAGGGAGGGAGGGGAGGAAGAGAGCAGAGATCGCCGTGGTAACAGCCAGAGATCTGAGACACATCACCTTCAAATTATTCTATTACCCAGAATCCCACTGTACTTATTCACCGTACCATAGCCTGAAACCACAACGGCAGTGTCACCTTAACAGCATTAATATACACAATACATTGAATTACAGAGAAAATAGCATCTGACAAATGGTGCTGGGGTGACTGAGGGAGCAGGAGCAAGATCACACATGCCCAGTAGGCCTGTCTAAAACACATAGAAAATACCATTGGGGATTCATCTCAGTTAGGCAGCTATCAGTTTCTATACATGTGGCACATCTGGTGTACTCAGCTGCAGTGTGTGTGTGTAGGTAAGGGGTTAAACGTGTCACTACTAGTCTGTCCCGGTCAGGGAATCACATGGGACATGCTCATTACGGAGACAGCTATCCTGTTCGTTCCACCACATCCATCACCCTTTGTTTTGTCTCAAAGATTCATAGGCTGCCTCCCAAATATGCACACTATACCATATATAGTGTACTACTTTTCACTAGAGGCCCTATTCCCTATAGAGTGGGCTATAGTCATAGTAGTGCACTATAAAGGGAATAGGGAGTCATTTGGGAGGCAAACCTTCGAACCTTCTGGATTCTTCCTTCCATGAGACAAGCTCGGCCCTGCCCACCTCTCTGTTCTATTTGATAAAGGCTCCGCCGTTGTCATGGAGCCCACCTGGCTGTGACCTTGTGGCTGAGCTGTGGACGATTCGCTTGCTCAGCCCGGACTAGGAAGCCAATAGGGACACAAAGTCTCAAAAAAACAGATAGTTCCTTCTCGGCCCAATGAGAATGCTGCTGCCTGCATGGAGACATGATGGAGTTATTATTGTTGAATCATACACACACTATCACACATGCAAACACACACACACACACACACACACACTTTGGCCAGGTTCACTAGCAGTGTGTCCCTGAGAACAGCCAGAGACAAATTATACTTCTGTTGGGAGATTTGTTTTAAAAAGTCAAGCTTCCCATTTTCCTGTGTTACCAATATGCTGACTGCACTGAGCTCTCTCCACTATCTCAGCAATCTCAGCTTGACATTAGAATTCAGCACACACTTGACGCTTCTGTTTTCTCCTTCCAGAAAATAGAATTTCTGTCAATTTGATTTGCTCCCCTTTTGGTTTCTCATTATCTATAATACGTGTTCTGCAGCTCTTTCCGTTCAAACACACCGTCTACAATTTCATAAAGGAAGTGGAAAATGCTCATTCTAGATTCGTTACCAAAGCCATACCTTATATCTTTACAAAAAAAGACTCCACATGTTAATTTTCCCCTTCACCTTTCAAAATATTCAAATTAATGAGTAGGGTCCTGGCCGCAATTCACCCGAAAATGAATTCTGAACAAGATGACAAATGTGCTGAGATTAATTCCCTAGAGGATAGAGAAGAGGAGGAGGAGAGGAATGGGGAGAGGGAGAAGGAGAGGAAGGGAGGAGGAGAGGAAGGAGGAGAGGGAGGAGGAGAGGAAGGAAGAGAAGAAGGAGGAGAGGGAGGAGGAGAGGAAGGAGGAGCCGAAGAAGGAGAGGAGGAGGAGAGGAAGAAGGAGAGGAAGGAGGAGAGGAGGAGGAGAGGAGGATGAGAGGGAGGAGGAGAGGATGGAGGAGAGGAAGGAGGAGAGGGAGGAGGAGAAAAAGGAGGAGAAGAGGAGGGGGAGAGGGAGAAGGAGAGGAAGGGATGAGGAGAAGAAGGAGGAGAGGAAGGAGGAGAGAGAGGAGGAGAGAGAGGAGGAGAGAAATGAGGAGAGAGAGGAGGAGGAGAAGGAGGAGGAGAGGAAGGAGGAGAGGGAGGAGGAGAGGAAGGATGAGAGGAGGAGGATATGAATGAATGAGAGGAAGGAGAAGAGGAGGAGGAGAGGAAGGAGGAGACTTCTGCCTCTTCATTGCGAAGAGAGGCTGTTTTCTCCGCCCTCTGGTTGTGAATAGGCCTGTTCTCCTCTCCTCCTTTACAGAAGAGAAATGGTTC